>NC_081339.1:2790016-3090016 GCF_022539665.2 Daphnia carinata
TACGCAAACAAAATAAATGATAATTGAAAGAAAGAAAAACAATTGATAGAAATGTGTTCGCACAGAAAGGCAAAAAAAAAAAAAAAAAAAAAAAAAAAAGGGAAGGACGAGAGAGAAGTAGTGGCAAATATATTCAAAATGCCAGAGATCGATAAATCTAGTGGTCGAACGGGGCGGTAGGAGTGTTGCTATAAGGAACACCGAGAATCGATCATCTTGTTCACCAAAAGCTACGTTGCCTGCATACTTCCAGAGTCCGGATGAGCCGACGGCCAGTGAGTTCTCCCTCCCCCCCCCACCTCTTTTTATTATTATTATTCTTTTATTTTTTTTTATTTTTTTTTTGAACGGTGAAAAAGAAAAACAATAAAAAAAAAAAAAAATGTCCCGCCAAAAGGCTGATGATGGAAAGAACAAGAACAAACAACGGGAAATGAGATCGGATAGTACAGAGTGCATGTAACTTGCTTCACGATTGCAACGCATCACGATGTCGCGGTCTTTTCTTGCCTCAATTATTCGGCCCTCGCACAAAATCGATTGGCTATTGGCTTCACAAAAATTCTACTGTCCGTCCACTCCCCCCCCCTTTTTTTTGGATATTCCTTGTTTTGTTTCTTTTTTTCGTTACATAAACAATGGCTTGTTGTTCCCATTCGAAAAAAAAAAAAAAAAAAGAAACAAACAAAAACAATTGGAAACAGTTCGTAACAGTTTTTCACGTTGACAACTAAACAACGGGGCCCATTCCCGGCACCAACAGAAACAGGCCTTCCAAGTCGACATTTCTAACTGCCTTTGTTCGACCGGTCATATGTTTTTTGTTTTGCCTATACGTGTAAATAATACACTATATACAAAACGGGCAAAAGACAAACGACCCTATTTTTGCTGCGTCTTCCTCCTAGTTTGGCAATCTGTTTCCGCTCCGGCAATTGTCTTTCCTTCCTTCCTTCCTTCCTTTTTTTTTTCAATACATATCGTTTCACATACATCCTCTTTCACGATTCCACCTCACCCATCCACCAAAAAAAAAAAAAAAAAAAAAAAAAAGAAAGAAAAGAAGGTTGCCATGGGGACGACAGTCGAGTGTGTGCACACACAAAAGAAAATAATAAAGTTCAAAAAGAAAAAGAGGTACGCGCGTTAGCCCGGCAAGTAGGAGCGAAATACACGTACACGTACACACACACACGCGCGCGCGCGCAAATATTTCCGTTATAATAGACTTTGTGTGCGGATGAGATATTGATGAGGCACAATACATCACAGCAAAATAATAATAATTAAAAAAAAAAAAGAACGTTCCCCTTATGAATAAATTTCGATTATCTCATTTTCTTGCATCAATTCGTTACGAGTTCTCTATCTCCCCTCTCCGCCATAAAAGAACAAAAGAGAAAAAACGTAAGATGATTCAACCAAAACTATTCTTCCCTTTTCAAAAATATATATACACCACCCCCTAGCATTTCTTGTAGGATTGATTGGACACGGAATCCCCCCCTCCCCCTCAAAGTATGAACGACATTTTGCCCGTAACAACAACGATCGTCGTCCCAAAAGTTGTGTAAGCAATGAGGACAAAGTATGCTACTTGCGAGAAGCGCAAACGATTGCTACTTACAGGCAGCAATCTTTATATATAAAAAAAAAAAAAAAAAAAAAAAAAAAAACCTCTTCTTCCCTTATGGCCTTGTCTTTTCGACCAGTTAGCGCTAACACAAAAAGATGCGAAGAAAGCGAACGCACGCAGAAGTAAAACAAAAAAAAAAAAAAAAAAAGGGGGGGGGGGGGAGAAACGTTCTTACTTACTTCCGAAATCGGCCTACCCATAAAGAATGTTTTCCTACTCCTCCGCCAAACAAACAAAAAAAACAAAAAAAAAATAGGAAGCTCACTAAGAAACGAGGAGCTGCAGAGAATTGTAAGAGCCAAAGAGGAGGAGGTATATTATTATACTCGACTATACAATATAGTCTATATAAAATAAATAAATAAATAAATAAATAAGGAGAAAGCAAACAAAAAAACAAAAACGCGCATCTACACCCGGAGGCTATAGAGAGCTCAAGAAAAAAGAAAAAGAAAAAGAAGAAACTCGGCAGCAGAAAGAGGAGATGGAAGTTTGAAGATCTTTTGTGTATAGACGAAGTTTTTTTTCTTTTTTTTTTTTTTCGTACAACAGCCGGAGAAAAATAACGAAAATGTCGGGTTAGAAAAAATACTTTTTTAAAAGAACTACCCCCGAGACGCGTAGAAGAAATTGATCTGCCGTTTTCAGCTTCGAATATATGTACCGCACGCAGATATAAACACACACACACACACACACACCTCCGTCATTTGCATCCGTTTGCCGTATTCGCGTCGGCCTCCGATGTGTGTTTGTGTCTACTCCACTTTTGCCTTTCTTTCTTTCTTCCTTTTTTTTTTTTGCGATGCAATCTTTCATCGATCCGGCTGTTTGGCAGACGGTGTTTAAAGCGAAAAGAGAGACGCGCAAACTTTGACAATTCATCCCATTATTTTTCTTTTTCTCCTAGGGAGATCCTTCTGCCGACGTAGCGCCTTACTCGAGCTTTTCAAGTGGACCCTCCCCCGGATCTCCAAACTTCGTGACTGTTGACCTTTGGCCCACACACGCGTTACACATCTAAGCAGACCGAAGGGGGCAGGCGAACAAAGTTATTTTCCTCGCCACCAAACACAGAAGAGAAGAGAAGGAAAAAAAAAAAAGCCTCGCAGCTTTGGATCAACACGAATTTCGCCTTCTACAGAAAGCGCAAAAACACAATCATGACGTTCGTGACGTCATGCAGAGAGCAAAATACGAAACCCTACTCTCTTAAAAAAACGCGTAGCACAATTAGCGCAAAAGCAATCGAAAAAAAAAAGAAGAGAAAAATAGAACCAAAAAAAAACAAAAAAAAAAAAACAAGCGGAATACTTCAAGAAAACTAGAAATACATAAAAGGAAAGAGTGGATGGGGTAGCAAACAAATCACACGAGATTAGTTTTGCTCGTCCCGGTGACATGAGCCAATTTTCCAAGCTGATTTGATACTCTACTGTAGTAGGTAAAATAAAAAAAAAAAACTGGCGAGTGCGTTACACACTTGTACATTACTTGTGCTGCTAGAGGGCATTGAGGCCAAAAAAAAAAAAAAAAAAAACATGGGAGAGAATATAAAGTAAAATGTGGGGCAAAAATGGAAAGGGGGGGAAAGAATTACATTGGCCACCGTTCAAATATATATAAACGTATACGAAATTGAAAGGGAGGAGAGAATGATTTCAACGGTGAGAGACGATGCGCAAGGAGGTGCATAGGAAATTTTCACGATAATAAAAAGCGGAGCAAAAATATGTTTTTTTTTTTTTTTTTCTTTTCAAAAAAGGAAATTCAAAAGTCAAAACAAAACTTACATGCTCTGCGAAATGAATTTAGTCAGAGCTAGTTTCGTAATCCCGTTGCTCTTGAAACTTTCAAACATGGTTGGACTGGTCGAGAGAACACGTCGAATTTTTTTTTTCTTTTTGTTGCAGAATACCCAAAGAACAAATAGACGGTGGCCTCGTCTCGTTTACGTGACGCTCGTAAAAAAAAGGGGGCAAAAACTCAAAAGGAAAAGAAGAAAAAAAAAAAAAAAAAATCTCGTCTTTTCTTTTCACCAAAGTTCGTTAAAAGTGATACTAATACAGCGAGCCGGTGACATGGAGAGTAGTATCAATTCCACCACTACGACGTCGCTGTAGACCAACTCTCCCTCCCTCTTTTTTTTTCTTTTCTTTTTTCTTATCGCTGAGCTACAAAATTCGCACTTTCAGTTGTTTTTTTTTTCGCCACGGTCCCTCCCGCGTCTTGATTTGTTAACCCAACCGAAAATTCCACCAAGTTGCTGGCCTTTTTTTTTTTTTTCCTTAGCGGCCCCCCCCCACCTCACCGGCTTTTTGGCTTGTCCGTGGTTGTTGTTGTTGCCGTTTCACGAAAGACACACACAGACACACAGACACACAGCGCGCACTCGTTTGTTGTTTCTTCCCCCCCTCCCAACTGCCCTGTTCAATCGGTTTGTTTCACCATTCCAGCCACGTTCGACAACGTGTGTTGCACACGTAGACGCAGCACACAAAACCTTTCCTCCTCCCCACCCCGCGCGCGACGTTTATACACAATCAAAATGTACAACACCAACACACCAATCGTTTTTTTTTTTGTTTTGTTTTCTTCCTTTAATTGCGTTCGACGCTGATGTTGCGCAACAATCAACAACAAAAATCAAATGGCGATTTAACTCGGAGAGAAAGAGAGAAATAAAATCGTTCCGTAGTTTTTTTTTGTTTGTTTGTTTTTTTTTATTTGTCTCTTTTCTTTCCTTTTCTTTTTGCGCAAAAATAGAAAGTGTTTGACCGCGTTGCACGAGAACCAGTTCGCTACTGAGTCGCATGCCCCCCCCCCCTCCCGTACCATCTTTGCTAGCGAAGGGTTTAGCGCACGGCGCGCGCGAACGCAAACGAAATTGCGCGCGCATTCTTTTTTTTTTTTTGGCCGAAAAAGATAATGTTGGATACGAACAATCTCGAGCGTCGTGAAAAAGAATTTTATAAAAAAAAATCTCATCACTCTCCAAGAAAATTCTCCTGCACTATTCAAACTCATTTTCTTTCTTTGATTTCGGTTATTATGATCCACCTTTTTCGCTTCTCAAACCTTTCACGATGCAAGGAAACGAATCGCACTCTCCTATTCTTCTCTTCTCGCTCTGCAACCCTAATCTTATGTCAAAACAAATAAAAGCACACGACACCCTCCACCCCCCCCCTCCCATTCCGGCCCCATATGTATATAGCAAACAGACTAAAAAAAAAAAAAAAAAAAAAAAAAAAAAAAAGCCATGGAGGAAATGCTTTTGTGATCTCCATTTGCGCCAGCTACCGAAGAGATGGCAATCCCAATCAGCTGGCCATCTTCCCCTTTCTTATTTTATTTTATTTTCTGGCCGGTCAGCTCCCCTACCCGCCATTTTCATAACCATTTGTTTTTCTTAGGCAAAGACAAGAAAGCAGAGTGAGAATCGCGTTGCAAAAAAAAAAAAAAAAAAAAAAAAAAAGAAATGGGAATTCACGTGACGGTAGGCAACCAGGCAAAGCTTTTTTTTTTTTTTTCACGGTGCTGCCGCCTATTTCTTTTTTTTTTTTTTTTTTTCGAGGCACACAGCAATTATCGATCGACGTCAATTACACTTTTCACGCGTGCCGCAAGGTGCGTAGTTGAAGAATGTCGGCGTGAAATCGACGTCTTGAAATGTAAACAACAAAAACATGAAAAGGCAACAAATAAAAATCATCATCTGAAGGCCGCGTGTCGCATAGGACGGATAATAATCAAAAGCTTCAAAAAAAAAAAAAAAAAAAAGCTGGTAATAATAATAAGCGCTTGATCAATACTAATGAGATTTTCCATTCATCAGAAGGGAAAAAGCTCATGCAGGAAGATACGGAAAAAAAAAATGAAAAGTGCCTAATCGTTTTCTTCGTGCTAGTCGATCTTTATCCGCCGATTTGCATACGAGACTTTCTTTTTTTCTTTTTTTTTTTTTAACAAGAGCGACAAAAGGGAGCGCATTACAAAAGTCTAAACAACTTCTTTTTTTTTTTTTGTTTGTTCTTTCTCCAGAATTATTGATATGAATCACGAGGTCTATTAAACTTAGTGCTTCACGGTACCCCTCCCCCCCCTTTTTTTTGTTACATGGCAAACAAGTGAGAAAAGTTTTCCCTTAAAACGATGTCCTCGGTAAACCAACAATGGGGATCCGATGTTTTATCGGAACAAACATCGAGAAAGGGGAAAGAAAAAGACAATGTTCCAAAGACCCCCCCCCCCCTCCCCGTGGAAAAAAAAAAGGGGGAAAATATTCAGCGAAACTTTTACAGGCTGAGGCTGTTTAATCGAGCATAGATAACGAAGCGGGAAATTCAAAAATGAAAAAAAAAAAAAAAAAAAAAAAAAAAATAACAAGATGGAGATCTTGCATCAGCTATTTTTATGCCACTATAACTCGATCAAACCGCCATCGTGACACGAAACTACAAACTTTTTACACATTTTAAAAAGTGACTTTAATGCTGTTGTTTGTTTTTTTTTGTTTTTTTTTTTACCCCTTTCGCAAAAGCGTAATATTCAAATTTAGTGCAAAGTGTCTGTATAATTTGCCGCTCTATTTCCTTCGTTTTCTTTCCGATGTGTATTAGGAGTCGGGTTATACGTCTGCTGTACAACAAACCTCCAACAGCTTTGGATAGATATAAAAAAAAAAAAAAAAGGGCGGGGAGGGGGCAAGCTCTCTTGATATATCCCACCAAACTATTCGCCATGAATCATTACGAGGCCTCCCCTCCTGTTGCCCTAAACTAACCCCCTTTTTTCTTCGGGACGTTCGCTTCGTTTTAGATAAACAACAACGTAAAAAAAAAAAAAAAAGAGAGATAGAAAATAATAAAGGAAAAATTTCAGCTATCGATCTAAAGACAATTTTGGGGCCGTCTCTAAGGCAATGCGTTCTTAGAGTTTGGCAGTGGAAAAACAAAACAAAACAATATGGCAGAGAGCAACGACAGCGAGATCAGTCGATTGCTTGGCCTATTCTATAGACACGCACAAGATAATAAAAAGGAGGGGGAAAGAAAAAAAACGCATAAATAAAAGAAGAACTTGGCCTAGTAAAACAGTCATAGGAGTGTTGGGCCATCAATTGAAAGAAGTTTAAAAGAAAAAGGCCGTCAAGCGACCAGAAGCCATAAGTTCCAAACGATTTAATAAAAACGAGGCAAAAGCCAATCGCAAAGACGTTAATGGAACAGCCATTAAATTCGCAAAAAAAAAAAAAAAAAAAAATCATGTCCCCCCACCCCCTGGCACTGAAATTTTAAAATCGACAATAAAACAGGTCCACCCATTGTTAAGTTATTACCTCAGCATTAAAGCTAAAGGTATCAAACCAAGCAACGTTAAGATGACTGCCGGGCACAGACACTTGTCCGTGACAGGCGGAAATGTTCAGTCAATGAAGTTGGCCGGTCGACGGACACCATCAACCATGATACAGTGTTTTGATCAAAAGCAGCAATAGTCCAAAGAAAAAAAAAAAGGAAAAGAAAAAGAAGGGGGGGGGGGGGGGGCACGGGATCAAGCAAGAATCAGACTCCAATGCCAAGTTAGCACGCGAACAGAGGGAAAAGGCGAGTCTTGCTCTATATCCGGGCCGTGTTATCTAATGTCCCTTCCTCCCTCCCCCCCCCCACGCCCTCCTACTACTCCGGTTTTGCTATACCAACACCATTGGCGAGTAACGTTGATCCTTCAATTCAATTGACGTCACGAGTCGTCCGTCTAGCAGCCTTTTGGTGTAAATGTCACTACAAGAATGTTGGATGGTAAGTGATAACTCGCAGGGGCTACGTAGTCGCAATGGCGGGCAGAGTGCAAGAGAGGAGGTAGTTCTAACCCGAGTAAAATCCCCTAAAGCGGAATCAGTTTGGACGTTAAAGTTAAACGACTAAAGTCGACTGGAGGTGAAGCGGGGAAGAGAGTTGGGGCCAAGTTGAGATACCACGTATCAAAAAGCATAGTGGATACCTTCATTACGCGAGTGCCTCAATATTTATTTATTTTTTTTTTTTTTAACACATGTCATTGCAACTGGGGCTATAAACTGTAAAGTCCGACGATCGAAGTGACCCACACATCCCAACATAAGCGTTCGTCATTAAAGGATTATCATCCCCCATGCTCTCACATTTTGACACTGTCCAAAATGATGACGGCAGCTAAATCTCATAAATAAATCAGCACACGAGACGGACTAAAAACAGATCCGAACGCCGCCTATCAACGGCTCGAACAGCCGAACTCTTTTTTTTTTTTTTAAGTGCAAGATTTGGATGATAGATGGCGCAACGTGTCGGACAAAAAATCTCATTTCTGAAATTAAAAAAACGCGCCGATAGGGACAGAAAAAGAAGATAAATAGCAGTGGATGACCCGACTTACCCAACGGAACGCGTGCGGATGAGCGGAGAGCGGAACCCAATACCACCGAGGTTTCTGAGTTTGCGGGTGAATCCGGAAGATGACGACGCATGGCTGGTCATGGCGTAATACTGCTGCTGGCTCTTGGGAACGGGCAAAATAATCTCCTCCTCCTCGAGATTGGCGCGATGCGAGCGGAGCCGCTTGCGACGTAGGTGCAGGCAGTAGCAGCCGACTGCCATTAGGCCGACCCAAAAGAGGGTACCCAGGCCGATCAAAAAGATAGTCAGCATAATATCCGAGCCTTCCATTTGTTCCAGCTTGGACTTCTGATCCTGTACACACACACACACACAAAAGAAAGAAGAAGAAACAAAAATCAATACACGAAACAAAAATTTGCAATACACGTGGCAAAACTACAAGATTTGAAAAAAAAAAATAAAATCAAATAAAATCAAGAAGAAAAGAATTCAAAATGAGCGCTAAACTTGAATAAAAATTGATCTGGCCTTCGCGCCCCACAATCGATAGTAAACAAGCGTTAAAAAAAAAAAAAAAAAAAGAACAAAAAATTCACCGGATGTGAGCACGTAATTGCGAAACGGTCAAACGAATTTCTCTTGGCAACAGTCCAAACGTCTCCCTTCTGCAACCAGTTGGATTCAAAAAGAAAGAGAAAAACAAGGTCTTTTTTTTTTTTTTTCGTTGTTGTTTTCTTTAGCGTCAACGTGTTCAACCCCACCCCACACTTCCGGACGATTCAGTGGGCTCCAATTCGACGTGAAAACGCTCGTCCGTTCACTCGAATGGAGACGAGAGTGACAAGTTTGATTCCACCCCCCTACGATAAAATAAAAATAAAACACGAAAAACGAAAAAGAGCAAATACGAACGCGCGCGAAGGATTTGGAATTTGTCGTTTCCGTTATGAATAACAAACGCCTCCCCGTACGAAATAGTTTGGGGGGGGGGGATCTGTCGAAGAGCCGGCGACGCGATAACGAAATGACGTTCCATACAACTCAACGACAATGACACGAACGTGACATGAAGAATGCAAACGCATCCGAAGCGTAGCATAACTCTTTATTAGAAGCACATCGCATTTAAATTTGAATGCCATCCTCATCATCTTTAACGAAAATGGGCCTGTTCTTTAAACCTGACTTTTGATTGTGACGTAATGATTCAATCGGGAAAAAAAAAACAAAAAAAACTTCAGAATAAATAATTTCAGTTATTAAGAGGAAGAACCTACAAAAGAAAGGCAGAACGTTCGAAGGCAATGAAAAGGACACAGCCCGCCACACAGCGCAAAGAAAAGCTTTGCGTATGCAAAGTTAAAGTTTCTAAATTTGAGTATGTAAAATGTGTTCGCTAGGGCCAAAGTTTTACGACATTCAACTGAAATTAAGAGTCGGCTCGGAGACCACGGCTCGGACTAATTCCGCTGTTGGCTGATTATCAAACTTGGTCACGAGTTGGGTGGAGGGCAATGCCTTGCCAACGAAAAAGCGATCCTAACTTGACTCGAATCTTCACAAATGCAAAGGCCTTTATTGTAATTTAAAAAAAACATGGGAGCCATCTTTTAACGAGTCAGGTGGAAGAGACACGTCATAAAAGGACTAGTGCGAGTAACGAGGGCAGCAGGAGGAGCAACGTCAAAATTTGATCTCCTAATAAATTTAAGAGACTCGATTTACGTCCACCAAACCTACATTACGACTGTGTTTCTTTAACGCGCATAAATATCAAAGCAATTCCGCTTTGCGGCAGGCCAACATATCAAACAACCTCAGACAAAATGTAACTACAAAATCCGGTCACAGCAGAAAAAAGCCGAGTCCGTCAGGAAAAGTGTTCAATAAGCTCCTGCTCAAAAGGACTTTGTTATCAAAGAAACAATGAATTTCTGCGAACCGCAACATCATTCTGAAAATGCTCAAAAGAGAGAAAAGAACGAAACAAAACAAATGAGCGTAAAATTCACCCAGTTCGTGAGAACACGGTATGTCGAAACTTCGGAACCAACTTCGTTATTATGAAATTCCAGCAAAGTTTCGCGTCTGTCAATTTGAAACTAAAATGACAAATGGAGGCTGCGTAATCCGTGAGTAACAACCATCCTATTTTATATATATCATATATAATATCAATATCATATATATATAAAAACAGAAATTGATCTACTTTGCCCATCCCCATGACGCAATGCCTTTCATCTTTATGGAGAATAAGCAAATAAATAAAAAAAAAAAAAAAAAAAAAAAAAAAGAAAAGCAACGAGCTCAAGAAACTATTCAATGCCGGAATTGATACGGTGGACAACGGATCGTCATAGACTTGCGAGTTCTATACTCGTCAAGCGAAACATATCCTCGAAATACGAAGAAAGAGAGAAAAAAAAAAAAAAAAAAAAAGACGTAAATAATAATAATCAATCAGTAGATCCAATCACATCCGACACACAGCCCTCGACAGTTGGAATGGATCTTTCCTCCGAGGAAACAGACGACGCATAGGAAACGGATGTTGGCGATCCCCGCAGGACTACGGTTTCCATATCCTCCTTTTCTTTCTTACCAATAATTGTATGGCATTCGTTCCTCCTCTACAATACCCCTACTGTAAATACCATCCAAATGGCAACACGGTAAACAAAATAAAGGCCAACAAAAAAAAAAAAAAAAAAAAGAAAAACAGATGAAAGGCCACTAGACAAGAGAGAAGGTGAACGGGTCGATCGAAGCTTCGCAATAAAAATTGCACAACGCAAAAACACTAAATGGCTTAGTTTTCAGACGATCCATTTTTGAAACGCATTGGTATACTGGATTTCCCCCAAACACGTGCCGCCATTGTTTTAACCTTTTCTGTTTCACTAAGTGCCAAGAGCAAGAACGAGAAAGATCACTACATTTAATGGCAATCCGCGTTTGACAATGGGCTGCTGATTGCAAACGAAACCGCCCAAAACAAAGTTTTTACATCAATTGCTGATCGATTTTGTTTTGTTTTGTTTTGTTTTAAAGCAAAAGATTTTCATTACAACAAATGATTTAAAACTGCGCTCGAAAGAAAATGTAACGGCTGCGAGCGCAAACGGACTATTGATTGGCTCTGCATTGGCGTAGAGTATGTGAGTACCTACGGTGTTCCAGCAAACAAAACACAACAAAAATAAGAGCTAGCGGGCAGGAGACAAACGAGAACGTAAAGCTGTAACGTTGGTTTGCTGAAGCATCAAGAAAAGAAGAGAGATCGATGTACCCTAATTGTTGTGACTGGCAACGTTTCGTCGTCGTCGATTGTTGGGCACGCGTCCAGACTCGACGAAACACACGTCTGTATCTTTTACACTCATCATTAGCTGGCCGGTAAAAATAAAAACAGAAACCTTTTTTTTTATTTTTATTTTACATGTCAAGTTCTGCCAATCATGTGCCAAATAAAACCGAGTATGATGGCGTGTCGCTACGCCATCGTATGGGAAAACAAGTGAAACACACACACATACGACAACCGGCGAGATGGATTCTCATTTGCGCAATGGCTGGATTAAATAGCGCCAGTCACGTGATGGATATTAACTGTTTTGATTATCAACTGAACAAACGAGCGTTTACTCTTTAGCGAACATCAATCAACCCATTGCAGAGCTTAAAGGAAAAAAAAAAAATAGATAAGTGAGAACAAAATCCAACAACAATCGAATGCTGTTCAAGGTACACACTCTTGGGTAATAAGAAACCAAGAGGGTAGTTCATCAATATTCAATGCCAAGCTCCAAAAAAACGTACTAAACAGAGTACTTCTATCCATCCGTATTAATTAGGAGAAAAAGAAGAAAAGAAAGTTAGAAACCCGATGCCAAAATCTACACCAATGTACATTTCGAGTTGACATGTAATTGACAGGGCCCTCTCTTCTCTTATTCTTAATTAATGCGTACGAGTTAATTTAAATGCAAAAAAAAAAAAAAAAAAAAAAAAAAACGCGATCCTCTTGTCATATATAAAAAAAAAAACGGATTGGGCAAAGAGAATCGTAATACGAAACGCTGAGCGTAAACTTGAAAGCAACAAAAGTTAGCGTCTAATCCTGGAATTAGAAGCCATCTCATTTTCTTGTTTCAAGTTAAACACTTAAAATGCAATACGGATTTTTAAGAAACTTTCGCAATGAAATATGCAAAACAGCAGCTATCGTCTGTCGTTGTTTCAAGTTAAACACTTTAAATGCAATACGGATTTTTAAAGAACTTTCGCAATGAAATATGCAAAACAGCTATCGTCTTCTATCGCACGCAATGATTTTTTACGCGTCTCACGGCTGATTGAATTTTATACGCAAAAAAATAAAAATGGCGGATGGCAAGAAAATTAATGAGTAATTACGCCTTCCATATCGGTCAAGTTCATTCTCATTTGGGGTGCTCAGAACGAGAGGTAACATCATAACGAACACAACGCGAGTGACGTCAAACTGACGAACAAAAGAAAAAGAAGGGGAAAAGAATGCCATTTGAAAAAAAAGAAAAAAAAGTGCAACACGAGTGACAATTTTCGACGCTTTCATCTTCCCCTCCCATTTCCTTCGAGATCAACATAAAAGAGAATCGATTATTTCTGCAAATTCGCCTCTCGTTCGCATTTCTTCCTTGCCAACATCTTAAGCAGGTGACAATCAAAGGCTTGTCGGTAGCCCGAAAGAATAAGCTTCGCTTCCTTTTTCAAATACTATTGATCTTTCTTTTGCTAGTCTTTCCTGTACACACGTGCCTCCCCATTCCTCAGTTATTACGCATCGAACACGACGATAACATGCGGTGGTTGGATCTTCCTTTGGTACTTAAAGAAAGAAAGAAAGAAAAATGGAAAAATAAATCTCGTCCTCTTAACGTGCGGCTATGGATCATCGATACGACACACCTCACAAGAGACACGACGCATCATCCAACAGATTTATAACTGAACAAATATGGTCGATAAAGGACGTACGTCGAGACTGAGACATGAAGCAAGAAAAAAAAAAAACAAATTAAAATACGGCAACGCACATAAACATAGCTCTCTACGTTCATCAAATGTCAAATTTTAAATCGAAGTTGTTTTTTCATTTTTTTTTTTTTTTTTAAACGACCGCAAAAGACTCGACGAACCACAAGCAAACGGGATGATTACGTGTCACTCTGAAAAATCTCTCCGCAAATCCCCAATCAGTTAAAAACGCGATGCAAAATAGCGAAAGCTCAGCCATTTGAATATTACCATAAATAACGCGAATACAAAAAAAAAAAAAAAAAAAAAAACCAGCGCGCTCCGCATCAGAGCCAAAATGTCAAGTACCGATGCAATCACACTCGTGCAAAACGCAACTGAAAGCAAACGACTGGATCGATTCGCAATTTTTTTTTTTATTTTGGCGAAAAGAATCATAAAAATGTCCGCGACAAACAACCTAAAGACGCACGCAAACGCAAAACAAAAGAAACGACGGTGAGTTATTCACCTTCGGGAGGGAATATTCTATCATAATCATGTCGAAAAAGTCGGTAGTTGCTCGCAACCTTGCCTGCCAATGTATTGTGCGGATGCAACAGACCGTGCAAAGCCCATCCATCCGCAGGGGGGGGGGGAGGCGGGGGGACTTGGAATAACAAACGCATACACTCACGCCATAACCGTATTCTTCTTTTTTCTTTTTCTTTTACACCACCACGGGGGGAAGGGGGGGGGCACAGAGGGGAAAAGCCGGATCGATAAAACGAGCGACCCGCACCGTGCGTGCCACGTTACGCTGGGCGTGAACGTGCCGACATGGCAATCAAAACTGGACCAAAGTCATTAAATCGCAAATAGGTCAGCTTACATTACGATTGATTTAGTGCGACTAACACACACACACACACAGAAGAAGAAGAAGAAGAAGAAGAAACAAAAAGGCAGATGCGATAACAGTCGTCACGGGCTCGCACGAAAACGACCGTAAAAGTCAAACGCGGTTTTAACAAGTTGCCGAAACTTACGGCGCAAGTTTTACACCGTTGCGGCCAAAACGGACAGAAACTTGAAGATGCATTACACAGTTCACTAGATTGCCAAGTTTACGGGTTTTTTTTTTTTTTCCTTTCAGACATCTTCTTTCCATTTAGTTCAAATCGATAGGCACCGCCGGCAACGCAAATCGTGACACTAGAAAATTCGTTCAACCTCACTCGTGCGAACGCCTCGTACACACTCACTCCCAATTTTTTTTTCTACTTCTTTAACGATGAAAATCGAAAAAAAAAAAAAAACACAAAGACCAACCATAAAAAAAAAAAAAGAAGAGGAACCTCGAAGATGTTAACGCAAAAAATGTTTCCAGCCACCCTCTCTTTATACTTGACGGCTATCAAAGCGAGTTACGACCACCCGGGAAGGTCGTGTTTTTGTTAGGAACCTTGCGTTTCATCCGACTAATCCACTATCAAAGGGCCTTAGAGAGCAATCAATTCCAATCAACAACAAAAAAAAAAAAAAAAAAAAAAAAAAAAAAAAAAAAAAAAAAAAAAAAAAGAAAAAAAAAGAGGCCCAGTATTTCGTTTTCAGATTATTTCCTCTTCCCTAAACATGGAAATAACGTGAAAAAGCTGGCCTTGATCAAAACAAAAACCAACAGAAATTCATTTGGGAAGTGACACACAATCGGCATGAAAAAACAAGAGTCGCATAATAGAAGAAATCTTGTTTCATTTGAAGGTCGTCGACTTCCTCAATAGCCACCACGTCTAACGATTTCATCTGGTCGGCACTTACGCCACGCGATGGAACGACGTGACGACCCATGGCAGGTCGTAAACACTTTGCGGCCGTTCAGCGCACCAGATGAGTGGCAAAAGGATAAAAAAAAAAAAAAAATGATGGATTCGTTGGTTTGTAATCCATTGGCGCATATTTTTTTTTTTCAAAAAACCTAATCAAAAAACAGTGCACTCTCTCTCTCTCTTTATGCTGATCAAACAAGATTCGCAGCCGCCCCGAGTCACTAAGTCCTCCCGTCAACGTTCCAAGAAAATCTGCCCTTTCCATTTTCTAAGAAATAAATATCCCGCAACATCTGCCACATCCCGTGGGGAGGGGCTGACAACATGGACTACCGTTAGCAGCTTGTCAATAACGCCCGTTCAAATATTGCCTCACCGTATTTCCACTTTTTTTTTTTAAATCTAGCGCATTTTTCCACCTGCGATGGGGAAACGTCGATTATAAACACGGCAGTACGTACGTAAAACAGGATCAAAATTATTCTATTTATTCAATACACAAACATCCCGATAATTTATTCAACGTTTCGAACGCGCTTTTCGCATCAGGCGGCCAAGCTACGCAATCAACGAACGACCTGTAGATGATAAACGACAACGTGTTCAATCTGTGACAATCGCGTCATTAGAATGGTGTCGAAAAATCGATCCGGCTCATTGATTTTCCACCAGCACGACAGGGCAAACTGGATCGGGAAAAAATAAAAACCCTGACATGACACGGGTCGATCGGTCGATGAACGAGTTAAAAAAAATATCCACCTGATGACTCCAGGAAAGAAAAAAAAAACGGTGGGATGTGAAACTTCTACAGACATTTAAACAGATAAATAAAAAATGGGGAAAAAAAAAAAAAAGATCAGGGTATTTACTGGAATTGGTAATTGTATCGATTTTTAGGTCGTACCGGAAGAGTTAACAATACGACTGTTATTTTTTTTCCCCATTTTTTATTCGATATGTTTAAGTTATTGGGAAGGGTATTCTCCTACTAGCAGTGAATGCGAGAAATCTTCAAAAATGGAGTACCAATGATAGAAGTTTTTACGCATCGTCGCATCTCAAAAATGTATATGCCATATGAAAAATAAACTTTGCTTCAAAGCTTTAGAAAACGTTAATTTTTTTTTTTTTTTACAAAGATCACACACAAAATCCCAATCAAGCTTTTTAAAATAAAAGCTTCAAATCCCTTTTAAAAAAGAAAATTCGCTTTGATGGATACGCGATCCGCCACATCGAACCCATCGACTGCAGTAAAAAAAAAAAATAAATAAATAAACAAAAAACATCGCTTAGATGGGGATAGAGAACGTCAATGTGTGTCGATAAATATCGACAACAATAATACGCAAAAACACAACGAACAAAAAAGAAAAAGGAGGGAAGACTTCGGGTGTAAATAAAACAGGTTGACAGGTGCGCCCTTACACGATGGGGGACGAGATAACAGACGTCTCTAATTCCTAGGAAAACTTTTTTTTTCGTTCACCACCCGAACGCCCAACCAATCGAGCATGTGAATGATCACCAACCAGAGCCACGTGTAGAGCCAACAAGCAATAAGATAAAAGAAAGGACAAACTTCTTTTTGCCAAGCGGACGGCAATTGGAGTTGGCCGCAACAAACTGCTCGTTTTCTCTTGGCCCCATTCACTTGTTTTGCCAACAAAATTAACACGAATGTCGGCGACCATTAGAAGAGCAATAAAACAGACGGACGCTGAAAGAACGCAAGTGCCAATCCATCGGCCAGACTTTGACCTAGATGATAGATTTCCATCACCTTTGCTATCATTACAAGTCACCCTCACTCTCGAACCTCTATTACCGCTTACGTTATTCAGTAAGAGCTTGCTAGCACCAGTAGGCGGCAAACAGGGAAACAAACTCCAATGTCCACAAGATCGATCGCGGCTCAAGCTCAAAGTGCTCTGGTCTCTGCTTCAATTTATGCCAATAGACAGACTCTGTATTAGTCTGAATCAGCGCGAAGCCCCACCAAACCCCTGACTAAGGACAAGTGCAAACGCAAACGGAAATAAACACAAAACGATAATACATGAGGAAAAAAAAAAAAAAAAAAAAAAAAAAAAGCCAGAATGGATAACGATCCAGTTGTCCGACGCTTGTTGATAACGGAAAACGAATGGAAAATTGGACAGGAAAAAAAAAAAAAAAAAAAAAAAAAAGAGAACAAAGAAAAATGGAAACACTTACCACTTTTTTTGGTGCAACGGAAAACGGAGCGGAAGGTGTTGATTTGGTGGAAACGCGTTGGCTAACAAGCTGCGAAGGAGCGGGTGTGGTTTGGTGTTGGTACCCTTCAGCTGTAAGGGTCCCGCGTGAAACTTAATAATCCTGTTTGGCAATCGTTGCTAGCATATGAAACACAATGTCGGAATGCACTATTTTTTTCGTTTTAACGTTCGCCGCACGCAGAACAACAAACTTTAAAAATCCTGAAAGAGTAAATAAACAAGATAAGTGTGAGTACTATGAAATTAAAAACAATTGATAGAAACAAGTTCGTCTATTTGATCGGCAGACATTCGTACTCACCCGCATCCAGTTGTCCATTAGCAGCAGGTGCTCTTCGGGACCACCAGTCCGACGAATGGTGTAACTCATTTGACAAGAGGACAAACGGTCTAGCGTGTCCAAGGGTTCAATCTAGAAGAAAAAGCATAACAACTAGTCACGGTCGTAGATCCTCTTATTTATAAAAAAAAAAAAAAAAAAAAAAAAAAAAAAAATGAAAGAGGGGATCTATCACAACACACTGACCGTGCAGAATGGGGAAGTGGCTGACTACCGGGAATGAGCTTCCGTTCTGTTCTCCGCCTTCAGAACACCTGACGAACCCAAAAGCTGCGTGCGGGAGCGAGCGTACACACTCGCTGGCTCCGCCTGCTGCCATTGGTCTGCGCTTACGCAATGCACCAAGTCGGCCAGCCTCTTTTCCTGCTTCACTCAAAAGACGAGAGCAATCACGAGTCATCAGCGGATGGAGCCGGACGAGAAGGCCTGTCGGTTTCATTTACCCTCGTCGCATTTTGCAGCAACAAAAAGGAAACAAAACAATAGGGACAAAAGAGAGAATGTTTGATTAAGTTTTTACGGTAGTCTTAGTATCATATATAACTGTGTGGCTTACTTACTTCAGAACGTCGGAGACGGGTTTTCATTAACCTCTGGAACATACGCTCGACAGTTGGCCGTACGACAAACATGTTTGAGTGTACTTTCCTAGATGAAACGCACCCATTATCATTCATCCATTGTTGCGCTTTGTCTCTCCTTCCTTCGGGCTTGGTGTTGGTGCGACGTTGCAGCAAGTGAACCGCACGCGAAAACGATATTAGAGCATTGCTGGTAGATAAATCACTAAACGTCACGCCGATCGAGTCACCTAAAACATAAAGAGATAAAAAAAAAACTTGTTAGATGTGAATCGCAGACAAAGTAAAGATAATAATTCACTCTCACATTCTGAATGGTGGTACGCCATGGTGGAGAACCGCGCACATCAACAAGGCAACTGGGAACAAGTGCTTTCATGTCATCTTGCCAGTGACACACAAATTTGAAATTCCGCGATTCAAATCAAAGGGAAGCAGCAGCGTACTCTATGGGATCAATTGAAGTTATAGACAAACTTAATTGTAACAAAAATAAGTGTGGTCCTCTCCTGTGAAAAACATGAAAATCGAAGGGGGTTAATTTTGAAGGCCATCGATGTATTGCGAACATCCGTGTGCGAAACTGTGTAAAAAGCCCAAAACAAAAGATTTAAATCCCACAACTAGTACCCAACAAATCAATAGAAAACATATCGATGAATATACATTTGCCCACAAAACTAGGAAGAAA
Organism: Daphnia carinata; assembly: GCF_022539665.2. Taxonomy (NCBI): domain Eukaryota; kingdom Metazoa; phylum Arthropoda; class Branchiopoda; order Diplostraca; family Daphniidae; genus Daphnia; species Daphnia carinata. The sequence goes on from NC_081339.1 coordinate 2,808,739, forward strand.
AGGGAAAGGAAACGCCCCATAAAAAAAAAAAAAAAAAAAAAAAAAGACCAGAAAACAGAATTAGAATGGCAATAAACAAACATGAATTTTTTTTTTGTTCTATCAAGGGAAAATTTAGATTTTTTTTTTTAAGGTTTCCGTTTGACTTGGATGCGCGTTACTGGACGAGCCATATCTCTGGGTTAGAAAATGAAGACAACAAAAGGGATCTCAGGAATCGAGGTGCAATCAAATAACTTTGAGTTGTTTTCAAACATCAGCTGTCCAAAAATAATTAGAAATATTAAAAATAAAATCCGTTAGCCAACATATTCTGTCCAACAGAAATTCCAAGAATCCGGGAACTCACACAGTAGGGTTTAGCATGGAACGCCGGCGATTTTGAAATAAGCGTTTAGAGGTATTCCGTTTCATGTCTTCGAGTTGACGCTGGATAAGGGAAATATGACGAAGGAATGCAGTATTGTGCTTGCGCTGCTCTCGACGGAAAGCATCAAAACGCGCTTGAAGATCGAGCAATTGTTGGCCTTGGGTAGGTTTACGCCCTTTGCCCGTCACCGGTTTACTGTCAGCCAAATTGCTGTTGATCACTTTGCTCTTCGCCTTGATAGGATTAGGAAACGTATCTTCGAATCTGTCCGGTGGTATAACAAAGACAGCCGAATCAAACTGCGAGATCTGCTGGTGAGGATTGCTATCTTTTTGCGTCTTCCATTTGGAATGGGATGCTCTGCGGGTAGAAGTTGCAGTAAAACACCTGACGAGATCCGCCCTCTCAGCAAGAAGAGGAATCAACGCTTTGCGGAATAGTCGAATGACTACACATGGATTAGTCCAATCTAAACCAATGTCAAACAACAGGCAGAGTACCCTGACAAAATTTTTCCTCGTGTCTTTGTTTTGAAGCCAGCGGTTGTGTAATTCGATAATGACGCCATTCTTCAGCTCTTCTGCTTGTAGTTTACTTCGGTTATGCGGAAGAGCAGTCATGTAAAAAACAGATGAGAAGATACCGATGGCAGTGCAGAACGGTCCAATCTCGGAATTGGCTGGAATGGGGTACAAAGCAGATTCAGGATTTGAAGGTGATGGACCAACCGCATCAAAAAAGATTTCTTCGGCAGGCCGGGGTGAATCCGGTAGTTTCCCAGTTTCTAATCCAAGATCGCCAGTAATCGGATAATGCGCGACTTTGGTTTTGGACTGGGCCGGCTTTGGAAAAAAGGTGGATTTTTCATCTTTCTTTGTGACTTCAGGTAAGCCAATACTATGATCCTGTTCTGTAATTTTCTTTACAAGAACAGTTAAGTCGGCCATGACGATCAATTGATCGGTGCTTGAGACATTTCCGGATGGGGGGTAAGATTGTGCATTGGTTTTTCCGGAATCTGATTGGTACGTGAGCTCCGTTACTGTTTCAAAATTTAAAGGTTCATCTGTTGAATGGTTTGTATCTGAAGACAAGTTGAGCAATCGGTATAGCTGACTCTTGCTACAATCGGGCTGAAGAGTAAGCAGCTGGTGGTGGGTCTGACTTTCTTCGACCTGCTCCTTCTGATCGTGAGCTTCGTTATTTACAGCAAAACACTGCGTGCTTCCGAAAGTATCAGTATACTGGATATACTGCCATTCACGCGATTCTCGTGAGGCAGGAATACTGTCAATATTCATCGAATTTTGTTGAGTATCGACAGCCCTCGCATACTCATCAGTTTTTTTCATCCGTATCTCTGTTCCTTCAAGATCCTGTACATTAGAATGGATTAACCCATTAGTTAAGATTTCCTGGTACTGTTCAACAGTTTGTTTTGCATCCATATCGAAGTGACTAATGGGTGTAATTGTTTCAATGTCGATTTCTTCATTTGATTCATTTTCCAGGTAACATTGGACCGAGTCAGTATTCAAGTCCAAACTATAACCAAAATCTGCAGTAAGGACAGTAGCCATGTAGCTGTTGGGGGTGTCAAACATGTAAGGAATAAAAACGGAGGGTTCTTGCTGGTCATAACTCCACTTGAAATCCATTTCGAGATTCTGAAAAGAAAAATTTGTCAATGGATTATTTAGAACAAATAACTAAGACTCGACATATGCCTATAAGTGTTCTAAATTGTGTGTAAAGCTTTCAGGAAAAACTACAAGATGTAAAATAATTGGAAGGCTCTGAATTAAATGAAACATTTTGCTAACTGATGGTGAAGTAATTCTTATTAGGAGAAACACTGATTTTCAATTACATATGATTCCAAGGAAAAGCTAGTTGATCAACTATATGAACATTCAATACATACTACAGTTTTTTCTAATGCAAGAGAAAACCAGTTTCGATGTGTTGGTTAGATAAAGAATTATGGCGGGGAACCTCAGAAAGAGCGCGATTTCAAGCACGTGGAGCCAGATCGCATGAAAACGCGCTTCAACAGTAATGTAACCACGATTATTAATTCTAGATTTTACCTGGGAGTTCTATTTTGATTTTTTGTCCAGAACTTTTCTAAATAAAATCTGTTTGAAAAAATTTCATATCAAACAAAGGCACCACCTGATCGCATTCAGATGACTTACGTTAGCCTTGACTCTTCACCCTTGTTTCCATCACTGTACTGCATCAAGATGGATTCGAAACCTGTGGATTGCACAAGTTGACCACTAGAGGCGCTGATAATACTCCATCTGGCGGCAAAATTTTTAAAAATATCCTACGAATTTAAGGCGTGCTTTTCCATTGCAGCATCTGTATATTGTTCATTGCTATTTCACATTAACAGTAAAGGATAACTGTTGCTTACAATGAAGCATGCTAACTCAGCTAATGGAAGAAAACAAGTTTAGGGACAATGGGCAGAAGAAGTAAATACGAGAACTTGCGGAAAATAGAGGAAAACCGATAGCTTTAATGGGACATTAAAATATGCTTTCAATTGTTTCTCAATCACTTCATAAAAAGGGCAACCATCAAGGCAACTGTCGTGCATCATTTACTCATTTGTCTTTCTTTTTTTTTTTTCAACGAGGGGAAAGGGGGAAATCAGCAAGTTTACTCTAATTGCATCTTTGGTTTAGAACTGCATAATTTTTAAATAGCTTCCCCTTTGTTTGTTTTTCCTATTCAAACTTTGACATTTAACTTCTACTGCATCGGAGAACGTTCTAGTTGCATCGCGGGTCTGCATTCATGCATCTGCCATATTCTGCACACTACTGGTGTACACAAACTTGTACAAGAAAGTATCAAATACGGTTCAAGGATATTACTTGTGCAAGATACATCGATGCCTTTGACAATCGAACCTCAACATAAACATACAATACGTTGGATATCTCGCTTTCGTTCGTGAAGTACTCTCGTTGCAGGCATCATATGTATTCTGGAGATGTCGATTATGCACGTGTTACTGTTGTTTTCATTTTACTAGTGGCAATCTTCGTCGAGGAGATCCACATTTCCACATGAACTTCAACGGCATCTCTAACGCCGTCGTCTGAAACAAAATAAAAATAAGGAAATTGGTTATTTAGTCGAAATCGGTACGATTCACCTGAGTATAAAAAGGAATCACTTCAACATTGTGGGTGAAAAAAATAAGAAAACTAAAAAACAAAACAAAACAACTTACGACAGAGGTGGTTGGGTTGAACAGGAAACTGAAGAGTGGTATGAGGGAGAAAAAAAAAACGCTAGTAAAAACGAATCCAAATGAAGCTGGCAGAAATGAGTGCTGATTGGTGTGGGGTAAAATACACCCAGGAGACAGACGTGAGTTTAGGTACAAATTAAATTGAAATTAAGACTAGAGCGGTGCAAAGAAAGAAGAGCAATCAACGTATTAAAAGTATCGTCAATTTTTGTGAGATTAAAATTAATGTTCCAAAGAGAATCATGTGAATTATAAGTGACTCGAATAAGAGTTGAATGTCTAGTATCATTTCGAGGGGAATCAGGTTTGATGTTCATTCTAAATGAATGAGAAATGAATATAATGGAAAAAGGGAAAAACGAAATACGAAGGGATAAGGGGGAAGGAAGGTGCAATCCAACTCAGAGCACTTGCAACGAATGGAGACAGGGTGTCGATTCGGCCTAAAAATTCAAATAACCTGTTAATTATTGGTAACTGGTATCAACAGAAATGAAAATATAAGGAGATAAAAAAAATTCTGATACGGATAACAAAATAAAAACTGATCAATAAAAATGAAATAGAATAAAATAAAAAATAAATATACATATACATGTAATATATGTATAAATATTTTTTTAATTATTGGGAAATAGATGGAAGATCACACGGAGGAGGACCTACAGTGATTAATGACTTGGGTGATTTCTTAGCAGTGGCTTGTGCAGCCGACAACTCAGTCACTGAGTGACTTGTGTCAAAATGAAGTCCTAAGCGGCTACACTGTTGGGTGTCGGGCCAATCTTCATCCTCCTGTGAATAAAAAAGATAACAGTTTAAAAGTTTCACATGGGAAGAATAAAACAACTTACCGTTAGCCAGGGGTGTTGGAGAACTTCCATTGCCGAGAATCTCAGTTCAGGATCGGTTTGTAGCATAAGCGTAATCATATCTTTGGCCATCTGGCTAGCGTCATCCCAATAGGGGGAAGCGAATTCAAAGTTCCCGGCCAAGATAGTTTCGAATAGCTCTTCTTGGTCGTTAGTTGGACTGACAAATGGTGGATAGCCACAGAGTAGTATAAAAACAATTACTCCCATGGCCCAAATGTCCACTTTCAATCCGTAACCAGTTTCGAGCAGGATTTCCGGAGCCACATACGTGGGTGTACCACACACCGTGTAAAGCATTTGATGCGTCTCTTCAGCTAGACCAAAGTCACCTAACTTCAAAGAGCGCATTCCATCCGGTAAATTCACAACCTAGTGCAAGTACGATGTGTTAAAACGAAATAAACAAAGCCTAATAGAAACAACGTGACATTATATATCTTACAAATAGGTTTTCCGGTTTCACGTCACGATGTACTATATTGAGCGAGTGGAGATAAGAAAGTGCCGAAGCCAAATCAGATGTCATCCGTTTAGCTTCCGGTTCACTAAACTTGCCGGCGGCCGCGATTGCGTCAAACAAGTCGCCTCCCTGTTCGGTAATGACTTAGAATTAAATTAATCTTATTTTTTTTCTTGTCTTTTTCTAACCTCAACAAGTTCCAAAACCAGACAAAGGATGCTATTAGCATCAATGACATCGTAGAGTTTCACTACATTGGAGTGTCTTAAACGACTTAGAACTTGAACTTCGCTTTCAAGTACAACCTCTTTGCCCTGCGAAAAAAATTGAATATAAGTTGCAGAATCATTTTGGGATGAGATGATCTTACTTGGCAACGCTTTTTATCGATTAGCTTCAACGCAAAACGATCTCGCGTTCGTCTAAAAAAGAAAAATCCATTATTTGGAAATGCGCTATTGCGACAATAAGAAATGGATATTTACCTATCAATTCCCTCACGAACTACGGCGAAATTTCCATCGCCGATAATACGTCCAATCTCATAACGAATTTCAACAACGATTGGCACATCAACGACCATCTAGCAACACATTTCCATAGCTTCGTAAGATAGCTGATCTTATTGTACATGTTGCATTAAAATAAACCTGATTAGATGATGCTAATTCATCCGGATCTTCATAAACACGCGGAAGTGAAGAGTCACGCGGTCGTTGCTCTACGTCAACTCCCGCGACTCCTACAACCATGCTTTTTCCCATGCTTCCGCCAGCCCTTCCATTTGATGGTGAACGGTGAGTCTGAGAGGTTCCTCCGGTGTATCCTATAAATATATCGTCTAAATTTAGGTCAGAGGAATCTCCACATTTTTTAAAATGTATCACCAGTTCTCGAGCTGCCACTTTTTCCTCTTCGTGTATTCATCGGACTCCGGGCGATAAATGGCGGTAGATATTTAATTTCTAAGAGAAGAAAAAAAAATGAAAATACATTCAATATTTTACTAAATATTAGTATATCACAAAAATGTGGTTATTAGAGGATATTAAACTCCGCAGATATTGAGTTTTTCACACCCACAAATGTGGGTTTTAATATTTTTTTTTTTAGAATGGATTGAAATTGCATGTTCAACTACCGTTTGAAGTGAGGTCAAAATCATCGTGTGAAAACTTTTCGTTGCCGTAAGCGATGAAGATGAAATCCGGGCCGAAGAAGTCAGCCAAGCATCCAACCTACGATATACAAGCAACAGAAAGTAAGACCATTGGACGACAGACTCTCCTGTAATGGTGCAACCGCAGCTCGGACATATTTGTTGAAAGTACCAGACGTAATCATCTGAATATGAAGGCCGCGACGGCGGCAACTTTCTCTTAATTTAATTTTGTTTCACAAGGTAAGTGTTCAAATTTACGAGAATTCAATACCAGTTTATCTGTTCTAAGTAGAACAGTAAATGGCTATCGGCATATAGTAGATAATAACCAATAAACGACGAAATTACCTGTCTTCCATCTGCTGTATACAACTTTCGGACGGTTCCTGAATCTGGGCGGATTGCCTCCGTTATATCACTCAATACCTGTAACCGAACAAAACACGATGGGATCAGAACACTCATAAAGTTTATTCAGCAGATGTGGTTCCGTTATTAGACCACAAGTGTTATCAACCTGCTCGTAGGTAAAGGCGGTTTTCTTGTTGAGAAGGAGACGCACAGCTTTTCGAGGGCGGCTCCCATTTCTAATAATTGTAATGAGGCGAGGCTTCATGTATTCCGCCCAGCGAGGGCTGCTATCAACAGCATTTCCCATAGACGCGCTGCAGATACTGCTGTTTGCGCCATTGCTATTGTTATTAACGTGATTTTTAATCCGACGCTCCTTCCACTGGTCTAAGCCAGAGATCATGGATGCTTCGCGGCATATGGCTCCTTGCCCATAGGTGATGCGTGACCTACGCATAGCCGTTGTTCCAGCACATTTGGTGTATTCTAGTTTTTTAAATTGATCGCTGGATGCACAGACGTAGCATTCACCATCCTACAAAAATGAAGGGAAATGTATGAAAAATAGAAAACAAAAAATGAATAACAACTGTCTCACCTGTAATTCGTCTATCGTGTTAATTTTACTACCATCAGTAGTGAAAATAAATCGTACCCCTTGATGGAGATTGACTCGATCACCAACAAGTCGATTTAACTCGGAAAGGAGAGAGTCGAAGGTGCGGTATCTTTCGGCAGAGACGGCCAGCGTGACGCCTTTAAAGAAGCGGTCGCCGTTGCGGTAAAATTTGACCTTGCGAGCTTTTTTCTCGGCCGACTTGAGTGCCAACGGCTTTCGATTCTTCGCCAGCTTGTCATTGTTATTGCTCGTGCTGGTGGTTGTTATGAGTGAATGCGTCATCAACTCGCTGATCTCTTCCCTGCTTTTCTCTGAGCAACTTTCTTCACTAGCTGAATAGCTTGGAGCATACAGGCTCAACCGGTCCCTACCGTTTGACAGGCTGCTACTGCGGATGTGGCCGTTTGTACTCTTTGAATGTCTCCTCTTCACATCCATTGATTCATTTGAAAACTGGGTAGCAAGTGTTAAAGTACGATTAATGAAAAGAACTACAGTATTTGTTGAGTAACATTAACCTGATCCTCCTTGACAGGGGCATTGCCAACTGATGAGCTACGAATTTCTTTAAGTGACACAGGCTTCCCAAGGGAAAGTCTGTGCTGTTTGGTGACTGGTCTCTGTTGAGCTGTGGTAGGTCTAGGAGGTAGCTGTATTTTGGGGATCATAGACTTTGGACGATTTCGAGGCAGGTGTGCTGGGCTAGTTCCTGGGCTAGTTTTTGAAGAACAATCTGATGGCACAGAACCTAAAAATAAAGAGAAAAAAATAAGGATGTGTGTAAGGCATACTGTCTCAAAAACCATTTTGAAATGAATATGTGAAACTCTAGCAATAGAATTGTGTGATTGTCTGTGGCCTGAAACAAAGTAAGAACCACACAAAGATTTAGGTTCCCCTAAACTGCCAACTTCTCTGCTGGCATGTGTGCATAACATTGTGTATTCAGCTAAAAGTGGCTGAACAATTTATTACCTTCTGCAGAGCAAGAACCTGAGGAAGAAAATGAGCTTTCTACTGATGGTGGGGGTAGCAATGACTTCACTTTTGTTGCAGACATAGTTCACTAAACACGGGTAGGCTTCCCACGCTAATGACTCAAATTTCCCACATACAATATCGAATGCATCGACGACATTATTTTACACGGAAGCAATACACACGGTCAACAAAAACAATAGCCTTGGAACATTCGAATAGATGGATTTCACTAAGTATGGTTTAGTCACTTTCCATTGTTATCTTATCACCTAAGTTCCTTTTACACAATTACATCAAATGTGCACGTAACTACAAACGGGTGAAATCCAATAGCACAATACGAGGAAGTTCCTTGAGGCAAAACGGCTTTTCAACACGCAGAACAGTCTGCACCCTTCCTTGTCTCTGCCATCTTATAGACTGCCGAAGAAAAGCTAAAGAAAAAAACTGGGTACCCACACTCTGGCAAAAAGCACAGTTGCCAAACAAACAAAGAGAACGAAAGGGAAAAGGTTTGTCCGGCCTCGCCAAAAGCTCAATGGCGACCAGCCCCAAGGAGTCTTTTGATAATTAAGGTTTATTCCTGTTTTGAAGGTAATTTTTATTTCTTTTCCTTCTATTTCAAGCAACTAAAAAATCAATGAGCGATTCTTTTATATTCAGCTAATTAAATGGAAAGGTGAAGGAACAATGACAAACGGCTTCTCTTGGGAAGGGCTTAACATACCAACAGTAATGAGATTGCGCTCACGTTTTCACTTGGTAAGTAAATCGTGTTCCACAGAATGCCTTTTCTTTGTCTTTTTGTGAAGATCGGATTATTTTCTCGATTTTCAATACGAATTAAAGAGGAAAAGACGCTTTTACTAAGCAATTGTTCAGTGTATCAGCTGTAGCAGATATTAGGACCAGTACAGGAGGACGAAGCAAACAGAGCGGGATCAAGCAAATCAGTGAGGACCACTTTTGGGCACAAAAAACTGGATGCGAATTCAGATTAGAGCGTAAGCTGTGCATCGACGGAGTAACTTTAACAATGACTCCTATCTTGTTCACGACGGCGAGGTGCTGCCTTTATGATATCATCAACACGAACAATCATTTCGGCAGCTTCGGCTGCTGATACTAGAACTTGTCGCTTAACAACAAACGACTCGGTTATGCCTAACTGCTGCATGCAATCAGCTTTTCCGAGGTCCATATCTATAAAAATATACAAAACATTTTAGAATTACATTAAGACCGTGTTTTTCTTGCTACACCTCCTTACTTAGCCCGTATGTAGATTTGCCCTGTGCATGTGCAGCTCGGAGCTCGGACACTAGCTGGGCTGAGTCATAACCCGCATTATCAGCAATTACGATGGGCAACTGAAGAAGGGCGCGGGCGAAAGCCTCCATCGCCATCGATTCTTTACCCGGAGTCTTGGCAGCCAAAGCATACACTGCCATAGCCATAAGTACTTCACTGCAACCTTGGAATGGAAATAAAGCATCGAAAATGAATAGTTGCCAGAATAATATTGATTGATGAATTAAGTACCTCCACCATAGACAGTACGTGTCTCTTTGACCGTTGACGCGAGAACACACAAAGCATCATGAATTGAACGTTCTGCTTCGTCAAGAATTTGCTGAGTTGCACCACGTAATACAAGGGTGCAGGCTTCACCCAATGGAACACCTGAGAAACGCAACAGCTTGTCTTCTCCGATCATGATCTGTTATCCAAATATCAATTATGTTTACGTCCAAAGAAAGTTCTTATTTATTTTACCTCCTCGATGAGATCACAGCGACCAAGTTTGACAAGTTCGGGATGACCGAAGGTAGACACGATTTCTCCTCCAGTAACCAAGGCGAGACGCTCGATACCATCAAAATCGGCATGCTCTACAGCCATTACACCAGCATCAGCAAACAACTGTTCAGGATAGTTGTAAATCAACTGCCTACAACATAGATGAAATAACAAAACGTTAAGTTTTTAATTCAAAGATCTAAGGGATGTCTAACGGAATGCTGCTATAAAATCTACGGGCAACAGCAGCACGCCCATACGTGTCTTACGCGATAAAAGAATTATCAAAATACAGGATTATAAACCATTTACCTGTTAACAAAGACGTTGCAATTATGTTTCAAAATTAGGTCAATTTTCTCCTTCATTTTCTCTTTTTCCGCAAGCTCTAGTTCGGCAACTTTAGCAACGGAATCGACGCGGATGCGAGAGCCAAAAACCTAATTTTATAGGTTAGGTTCCGTTCCTGCTTGGCATTTTACATAAATTTACCTTGATCTTGTCAGTGTCCATGGGCGTATTAGCGATGAGGATGCGAGCGTTTTCAACCCTCTTGGGTTGATTGACTCCGGGTTTCTTGTCTAGAAGGAACCCAGTGTCCAAAAACGAATCTGTGAGGGTACCTCCTTGTTTCTTGATGATCTGAATAGCTTGGAGGTTTCCGGATCCTTTCAAACGTAGGACGGAATCAACAGCAATCTTGGCAAAGAACTCTTTGTGCTGAGAAAGAATTTTCGAGCTCAAAGTGGTCCTCGCAATGTTCATCAAATCTTCGCGAAATTTAACTTCGTCTTTTCTATATGCAAAGGATAATTAGTTTTCATATCTAAGTATATGACAAGAAAAATATAAATTGATAATCACTTCACCCATTATCAATAGCTGCATTGGTAAGAGCTTCTTTAGCAGCCTGGGAGGCTTTGCGCCATCCAGCAATAATGGTCTGTGGGTGGAACTTCATCTCAATGAGTTTCTCTGCTTCACGCAAAAGCTCAGAAGCCAGGACAGTGACAGATGTTGTGCCATCACCAACTTCATCATCCTGAGTCTTGGACATGTCGACAAGGACTTTAGCTGCAGGATTGTCCACTCCAACTGCTCTCAAAATTGTGGCACCATCATTTGTTACTTCAACCTAAGAAAAAGTTCATTTAAGTTAGTTAAAAAAATTAATAAATCAATAAAACTGGTAGTTATTCAGCAAAACATGAACCTACTTGTCCTTCATTGCGTCCACAACCAACAAGGATTTTGTCCATGCCTTTGGGTCCTAGGGTGCTCTTGACCAATTCACCAATTGCAATGGCACCAACAAAACTGGATAAGCGGGCAATTTCAGCTTTTTCTTCTTCAGCCTCATGCTTCAAGATTCTAGTAGGGTTGAGTGATACCTGAACCAAGCATAAGTAGATAAGCATTACAGTTCATATGCTTGCTTTTACTGGGGGAAAACGGTAAAATATGAGGCGACAATTTTGCATATTAACCATGTGACTCTTCTGTCAAATGACGGCGACACACAAAAAAAAAACCGTCACTTCTAATGAGTTTTCGATTTAAAAGGTTGAAAACAAGTTAAAGGATTCAACATTCAAACGTATGTAACTGAAAGAAACTATTTTTAATACCATTTTTAGGATAGCCGGTTGGAGTGATTCGGATACTGACTTGCAAGAAATACGTTTCACCACAAGCACGAGGGGTACTCTCTGATGGCAGAAGAAAGAAGGTGTAGCTGGTTACTGTTTAGCCTTATCTCTACCGATATGCATCGCCTATCGTTCGTCAATTGTTTTTTTCGTCACTGTAGAAAATCGGAAAACATTTTCAGGTGAAGTTTCCCTCTCAGTCGATGTGTCAAATATCATTTTAAATTAAACTAGTGGTGTTAATATCGTATTAATTGTAGAGTTCTTTTATCCATTTATTGTTTTGAAGGCTCGAGTGATGTGCTGTTGGATATGCTAGTTGATACGAATTTGATTCTTCTGTAATCTAGTGTGTTGATCACTGGGTTTCTGAAACTTCAATATCCACAGCCATGCCAACATCAACTGGTATTAATCGTAATAATATTTGCTCTCATCATATTATTATTACGCATATTTTACGCTTTTGCATTCCTTAGGAAATATGCATCCTAGTAATGAAGAGTGTGGGATTCGGGAAGTCTGGGCTCACAACTTGGAGGACGAATTTCGACACATCCGTCAAATTGTGCAAGTTTACAATTATGTAGCCATGGACACTGAGTTCCCAGGAGTAGTAGCCCGCCCTATTGGAGAATTTCGCAGTCCTGCTGATTACCAATATCAGCTTTTAAAGTGTAATGTAGATCTTCTGAAAATCATACAACTGGGCTTGAGTTTCTTGAACAAAGATGGCAAAACACCTTCTGGGTACACTACCTGGCAATTTAACTTCAAGTTTAACCTTGGGTATGGTTTTCAATCAAATGTTTGATTTTTACCTTAACCATTACATTTTCTTATTTACATCTTCACAGAGAAGACATGTATGCACAGGACAGCATAGAACTGCTCCAGAACTCTGGTCTACAATTCAAAAAGCATGAAGAAGAAGGCATAGATCCTTTAGATTTTGCTGAACTGATGATGACATCTGGAATAGTCCTGATGGATAACATCAAGTGGTTGTCATTCCACAGTGGATATGACTTTGGCTATCTGCTCAAAATATTGACCAACCACCACCTGCCTCAGGAGGAAAGTGAATTCTTTGAACTCCTAAGGATTTACTTTCCCACCATCTATGATGTCAAATATCTCATGAAGAGTTGCAAAAACTTAAAAGGAGGCTTGCAAGAAGTAGCCGACCAATTAGAACTCGAAAGAGTCGGCCCTCAACATCAAGCGGGTTCAGATTCCCTGCTTACAGGAATGGCGTTCTTCAAAATGAGAGAGGTACCATTTTTTTTTTCAGTTTTGTGACTACAGTAAATTGACATTATTTTCTCAAACCATAGTTGTTCTTTGAGGACAACATTGACGATGCCAAATACTGCGGTCACCTTTACGGGTTAGGCAATTCATTTGTGGTCAATGGCAACAGCTTCCACGACAATGGCGATGCCACTAATTCGTCTTAAGCGATATCTCACACACACACTTCATAAGTTTTTTTAATTTTTAAACCGAGAAACCATTCTTTGCGAGGGATGATTCTACTATGGAGAGCAGAACCATTCGAACACACAAACAAAACATTGTAATGAAGATATCTCTGTATTTCAGACATTGCAAAAAGGTTCCACCAATAGACCTGTGTATTTCTATTATCTTAATATGTTTATCATTCTTCTCCTCGCAAACTTTTACTATATCTCATTTATCCTCAAATAATTTGTTCTTTCCTGATGATAAATCATAGATAAACTCTTGAATTTTCTCGAGTTTGTTTAGTTTCTTTTTGGTTTCTTGACATGATTTCTCAGATTCAATGAGCCGCGCCTCCAAATCTTGGCGCAATATTTCTGATTTCTTCACCGCCTGGGAAGACAGAAGTATTTTAAAGGGACCAGCCGTGCAAGTTAAAGAATCTAGTTGTGGTTCGAAAATTAAAACACAAATACCCTACCTGGCTTAGAGACGTGATTTCTCTCTCCTTCTCTTCGCACTCTTTTTCCCTTTTCCGAAGTGTTTTCGCTAGGTTATCACTACAGGATTTAACCTCTTGGAGGTCTTGCGTCTGTTTTTCGAGTTCTTTGTCTTTTTTTTCACATGCCAATTTTAATCCTAGGAAGTCGCAATAACCAGTCAGTTAGATGTCAAGTGTAACAAGTTTGTACTTATAAATATACCTTCACAAGTTTTTTGTGATTTTTTCAACTCTTCGTCCAAATCTTCATTTTTCTGAATAAGGTTCCTGATTTGTTTCATAGCCGAATCAAGCTGGGCTTGGATCTGGTTCGTTGCTTCAGTTTGCGCTAATTCAAACTTGTCTTTCTCCCTTTGCATTCGCTCACGTTCCTGGAACAGAAAATATCCTTTACTTTTATTGGATAAGACCCATAATTGTGCGGAATAACTTTTCTCCAATCGGACTGGTTCACTCTCTGGGTCTCATGCATTTTTTCCAGACGTCTCGTTAATCCTCGATTCTCCGCCTCCTTGGATTCGACCAGTTCATTTTTGCTAAGAACCATGGCCATCATTCGTTCGTTCTATGATCAATATGTAATATTTAATTAGCAAAAATTGTGGATGAATTTCCAAAAATATTAACCTCTGCTTTTATTTGCAGTAGGTTTATTTTTAATGTATTGAGGTCTTGTTGTGTAGAATCCAATTGCAGCTTCAATCGATGCTCTTCCCGCTCGCGTCTTCCAAGTTGTAGTTCCATCAGTTCAAGGATCTCGCATTTTTTCATGTTCTAAATCGAAACAAGTTCCATTAATGATCCTACAACAATTCTACTAGCATTCGCTTTTACCTCCCAAAATTTTTCCTGGTTAAGCATTTGTTTTGTAAGGTTGTCAATTTTCTTCATTTGCTCAGGAGATAGGTTCCAATTCAAAAAGGCGCGGTTTATTGACTGCTCACGGTCTTCCGTGACGCTGCCACGTCGCGTACATAATTGATCCAAGGCATGCGATAAGCCCATCACACTGTTATCGAGTAAAAAACGTATGTAGCAACTGGTAGATATGATTAAAATTTTTCTGTACGTACCTATCACTAGAAAATCCTAAAGTCCCGACTAGGGCTAGCGCGTCTTGTTTGACATGGCAGTCACCCTGCAAAATTGCGGATGCCAGGCACTGATGCACATTAGGCTGTCCTAGCATATAGCTGTATTTTTGCAAGTAGTCCGCGTCACGGCAAGCAATTTGCGCGAGGAGAGTCAGGCACTCGACAACGATGACTCTCGTTTCTGATGTGTAATGCGCCATAATACCAGAATTGAGAGACAGGTTCGAATCGGCTTTCTTCTCTTCTACTTCTTCGCTAAGTATCACAAAATTTGACACAATGTTGACGAAGGAGTCCGGTTTGAGCAGCGATGTAATGCGAGTGTTGGAAGGTGAAACTTTATATAGCTGTGCAAAGGTTAATTTTAAGTTAAGGAAATAAAACTATTAAAGTATTTTTCATGTTAATGATTAAATATTTTTAAAAGGATATTTTGTAGAATTTGCAACGAATGTCCAAGAATTCTGCAGGACGTCTTGCATGTAGGATTTTTAAAATTGTTGAGTTGATTGACAACTTGGCTGAAAAGTTGTTCGAGGATGTCTTCCATTAAATGAAGACTGGGTGAGTTTTTAACTAAATCCGCCAGTAGTTCGAGTAGGTTTTCGGTCAATGCAGCATTTTGAAAAAGTGGAATAAGGGATGGTATGTAAGCTTCAGTAAACTTTTTGTTGGGGATCAACTGGGTTCGAAGCAACTTCGTTATGAAGAGCAGAATGCTGTTGGTTGTACTTGTATGTTTGGAAAAAGCAAGTAAAGCTACCATGTCTTTCAAACAGTCTTCCAGTAGCTCTTGAAAATGAGGGGTTTTCATCATTTCAAGGATGAGGCGATCGCGCGACATCCATGAAAATATGGATCCACAGCGCTGGATAAGATTTGTATTGTGTGTTTTTGCCCCTATTGGAAGTACATCGACAACCGTTTTTAAGTAGTTTGCCAGCATCGCTTCGCTAATAGAGCTAGTCGCCAATATACTAAAGACGACCTAAAGCAAAAACAATAGAAGAATTATTCACTATATTTCTGTATAAAAAAAGATGAGGAAAAATACCAATAATTACCTGAGAGGCATGAAGTTGAACTAAGGGATTATTTGCTTGCAACTGGATAAGATATTGGAGTAATAACTCAGATCGATTTTCTCTCTGAAGTTCAGTGATTACAACATAGTTTTCAAAGCACAAATTTGACAGAACAGCAAGTAAGTGTGGCAGAGTGTAGTCACATTTTTCCAAGATAGAATTAGTTAAATATTTCAAAATATTTCCAAGCCAATAGCCTGTTCTTTCCACAATTATGCCTTCACTCAATGTTTCTATTGCAGACAGCAATAACACTGCCTTGTCAGCCTCCAGTTGCCCGTGAAGATATTGCGAAAGAATTGGGACAAATTCTAATTCACAGAGAAGTTGAAAAATAGATGAATCTGAACTTAGATGTTTAACTAGTTCCACAGCCTTCCACCCAAGGCAGGATTTGTTGTCACATGTTCTTAAAAGTTCTCTAAGATTGATGAAAAATTCTATAATATCTAGCTGGCTGGTATCAAAAACTGAAAGATTTTCCATGCAGCAAATGACCTACCACAGACAAAAAAGTATAATTAAAAAAGCTGTTACTTCTAGTTGATTCGATTTGTATTGCAAATAATGACACCATTACCTGAAGGCACCTTTGGATTCCGGATTCGTACCTTTCACATTTTGAACGTGTGTAGTCAGGAACTAAGGCTTACAAAGTTTTGAATTAAACGGTTTTTCGTAGACATCTTCTCTAATTAAAAATAAACCCCACGTATTTTCAGTTCTTCATCTATCAAAACTAGCACAAGAAACTTTGAAATGTTTGGGCGATGTATATGGCTCAGGCTCTTGAATTTCAAACAAGCCCTGTTGTCAGATATCAAATAAAAATTCAACCATCCGCGCGCGCGCCAACCGTAACCGGCAACAGCCAAGTTGCAAAACCAAAAACCAAAAACACCAAAACCAAAATCATAAGAAATTGCCATTCAAATTAGGAAATGAAGGTTGGTTATGAACTTGAGGTTGTGTAGTTATTCTTTTTTGCTTTCCAGAGCACATAGATTCTGTCTTCAATACCTCGATGATCCTTCTTCAAACTAGTCATAGATTAGATTCAAACCTATGACTCCATTTTTAATAAAAAATTGCTCCCAATGCCGTTTTTATTGCTGTTTTATGTACACCATAGATCGAAATTTTTGGATGGACTTTCCTGTACAATATTGCAGTACAGAAAACAAAACGGAAAATCGTATTCGTGGCCCATAGTATCGCTTGCACTATTTCAAAACAATTTCTCTTTCATTAAGTCAAACGTCAGAAAACGCTTTAAAATGCATTTTGCTTCAACTCCTCAAATCAATCGGAATAAACCTATTATTATTTGAAAATTCCCGGAACCCACATGGCGTCTGTTAGACGCACGGTTGAAAGGTCGCCGTCGGTAGTGGTGACGTAACATTAAATGTGACGTCTCTACTTTTGAGACGTTTTGACTTAAATGTAAGTAAGCCCTCGTCAACAAGGCGCCAACAGAAGGTATGAGGGTAGAAGGAAAAACCATTTGGGAATTGTATTTGTCGTTAAGCGATTTGGAGAATGGTTCATATTGCGTATGCAAGCATTAGTCGGAGTCAGATGTAAGATTTGTGGCTGACGAGGCTGCCTGTGAGCCTTTTTTCCGGGAACCTTTGCCTTTTCGGGATTTTGACTTTTTGTCTCCTTTCCGTCTTTTCCACTCAATATCAGCTTCGATCTCACGGTCGGCTTCTTCCGGATCAAGCCCTTGTTCTATCAATTTTTTCCTTTTATTTATTCTCTTCTTTTCGCCAAAGTCTTGCTCATCTAAATTAATTTCTTGTTCTCTTTTCGTCACAGCAACTTGCGTCAGAATTTTGATAACTTCTTTTTCTGTTTGGCGAAAAGCAAATATAGATCAAATTATTCCAAAAACAAGAAACGCCAAAATGAACTTTTTATACCTTTGATTTTGTATTCTAGCAGCTGCTTCGAAATACGTCCTTCAATGGCATGAAGAAGTTTAATATCATTGGGGGTGATTAGCGTCAATGCAAGGCCGCCTCTGCCAGCACGGGCTGTACGACCCACACGATGAACGTATTCTTTGGGGCTTGAAGGAACATTGTGATTAATGATCAGCTGAACTGTAGGAATATCGAGTCCTGAACAAAAAGGAAAATGAAGTGCTTTAAATTATTTAAATAGGTACAGTCAATGCACTCACCTCGGCTAGCCACATCGGTAGCCACAAGAATTTTGACGGTGTTTGAACGGAATTTTGTCAACGTAGCTATCCGTTCGCGTTGGCTCATCATAGAGTGTAGGCACAAGCTTTGAAAGCCTAGTTCTAACAGCGTCATACTTAGGATTTGACAACTCCTACGAAAACACCAAAATAGTTATTGAATTAAAAACGCTTGCGGCCATTAAAATTTATTTTTTTACCTGCACGTGTCGGTGAAAATAATAATGGAGCCTTTTGGTTTCTCTTCTCGGAAATTTTGGACTACGTGGACCAGGTATCCATCCTTAAAATCTGCTGGCACAAGTATGTACCTTTGATCAAGCTCTTCTACGGTAGCAGTGTCTACGGGGGCCGACCACATAAATGGCTATGGATTTGCGAAATATGTTAACAATGTCAAACAAAGCCCAAGTACGTATTCCAATATTTCCTTACGTTATTCAATGCACATTCACGAAGCTTGGTCAAGGTGTCCGTAATTGTAGCACTAAAAAGCAACGTCTGCCTTTTTTCTGGTAAAGCCTGAAATATTGTCTGTAACTGTAATTTTTAAATCAATAAATAATGAATTAGCTATATTGCAAAACTGAAGTATGCAACACATTATTTTAAGAACCTGTTCATCAAAGTTGCCTTCTAGTAGTCTGTCAGCTTCATCCATAACCAAGAACTTAATGGATTTAAATGAAAATGTTTTGCAGCTTTCTAAATGATCTGCAAGTCTTTGAACAAAATATTATTGACCAGAAGATTTTTAAAAAAGCTATTACTACCGGCCAGGTGTTGCAATAACTATGTGTGGATGGTTTGATAGTTCTATGCCTTGTTCCATCATTCCCATTCCACCAACGACAACTGACATACGAAGGTTAATTGACTTTCCAACAATTTGGAATTGATCTGCTATCTAAATAATGCTGGACTCAGTACTGTAATCTTGAGAAAGGAAAATGGAAGCATACCTGATATGCCAATTCCCGTGTTGGAGTCAAGACCAGAGCAAATATCCCATAAGGATCTTTGCTCAGAGTTTGAACTATAGGTAACGCAAAGGCGAATGTTTTTCCACTTCCAGTTCGATCGCACCCTATGCAATCACGGCCTTCCAGTATAGGAGGTATGCAATTTGACTGGACTGGAGTTGGTTTCTCAATCCCTATCAAGAACAAAAAAATGCAATCTGAAATGATACCCAAGAGAAAAAAAGATAAGTTAAGCTCGAAAGACTACCTAAAAGTTTACACTGATTGATGAGCCATTCATCGATTTTCAACGAATGAAACGTGGAAACTGTTTTAGTTGTTTCCATCTTTTATTTTGCAGACGCACGTGAGATACACAAAAAAATCGTTAGAAAATTATTTTTTCGTCTGTTCTCGATCTTGGCTCTAGCTTGGTTGCCTGATTTTATTAATTCAGGCTCATGGGCTTCATGCCTTCATCTTCAACTCCAATTCTTCATCCAACTAGGACAACTCTCCATTAGGATCGGTCATGTTCCATACACTTTCATCCGTCAACATCAACTCGTGAATTTTGATCTATGTTATGACACGGCTGACTGCACTACTGCAATACCAACGGTAATTACGTATCAATAACGTGGGCTGAAAATATTCCTGAAGAATCAACACACACAAAACTAAAAACATTCGTCTTAAAACCTTTTCTTCATCTTACCAAAATCCGCCGAACACAAGCGGATAGAGTAAAACATTGTCGTAATATCTTACAAAATAGTGGGGCAAAAGCAGCAAACATACTGCTTTACAGGTAACTTTGGAGATAATACTAGTTGGACGGCCCCTCAAGTAATAAATGCCTTCTTTTCTTTATTTTTCGTTTGGCCAGTTCAGATTATAGAAACTCTAGTCATTTAATTAATCTAGAGTCGGATAACAAGTTTTCACGACTTATGCGTCATTATGACTTTTGTTAACTTTGTGTTTTTCGCGGTAGATGTGGATGAGTAAATGTTTCACAGTACCATACAAATCAATGCCATCAGTACGCACCAAACAGAGGTAACATAAAACCTGAATACTTTCGCTTCGAAACAGTTAGATTCACCACTGATCTGCTAAATGTCTCTGATGCTTCGTTCCAGATTTGCCTTAATGACGCAGTACGTCATGTTGAAGCCATCGGTTCGCAGCTTTATGTCGTCAAACATGTGTACCTAATAGTCACGTTAGGTCTAATACTCTTGCGGCTTGTACGGCATCTGTGTCTGTTGACAAAACATAACAACGCAGCAAGCAAAAAAGGCATCTGTTAATGTACTCGAGATTATTTCGTTTGGACCCCGTGGATGGATTTCTGGGGCCAATTCCCATCTGACTGTTCTTGCGTTGATGCCTACTCTGTAAATATACTTTTTTTTCCTCTTGAATCCTGTACCATCAGTTTGACGCAATACGTAGCTCGAACAGTCCCAAACCTCTCGCTCCTCGTCTTACCCCTCCATAACGAAAGCAGCTTCTGTCTTTTCGGGGTTCTTTCTTTTTTCTTCGCCGTCTTATAGACTTTAATGCTAGCTTGCTAGTACAGGCTACCGTTCAAAGACTTATAATCGGATCAAACATACACCGAAAGAGGAAAAAAAAGAGAGTCGGACAAAATAAAGACTCGACATGTCCTCTCTTAATGCCAACTGAATATCAAAGGGGACTCTGAGATAACTTGCATATCCTCCGCCACCTATGTGTTTTACCTTTTTCTTCCCCCTTCGTCGTCGAACGCAAAATCAAAAGGAAGTCGATCAGATTAAAAAAAAAAAAGCTTCAGTGGAGTAAATTGCGGACGTCTGTGACGTTACAGCCGAAAAATAGGAAGGCTACTCTAGCAAACCAAATGATGCCCACATTTTCTTTAAGTTTGAATCTCATGTCAAAACAATATCTGGCTTACGTATTCACGTATTAAAAGACAAATAGGAGACGACCGCCAGTTCAAGGATGTCATTCTGATTTCGTATCACGTGTCCCTATGTTCGCTTTATAGCGTAGCTTGTGCTAGAGATGACAAAAAAAAAAGTAGGAAAAAAACAAATCAAAATGCAGGATTGGAGCACACAAATGCGCTCAGCAGCCAAAAAGCATCTGCCACTTGAAAACGAGAACTATAGAGAACGAGTATACGTAACACAGTAGAGCGTGTCCATGATACCATTAGCATTTTCACTGGCTCTCCCTTTCTAGTTCCTCTCTCTCGTTTTTTTTTCTCGATCAAGTGCCCCAAACAAACTACAAAAGAGCAAAGAGAAAAAAAAAGAGACACGAAGGGGAGAACCTCCCCGCTTCACTCCCCGCTGTAAAAAAAAAAATCGTGAGTGGTGGGGAGGAGGCGTTACACGCAGATACACTTACACACAACAGGGAAGAACAAAAAAAAAAGGGCCGTCACAAAAGAATAGAAAAAAAAACAGAGGGAAATCGTATCGAAAAGATATTGACATTCCCTAGAGGTAGAGCATAGTAGCACCTTTTGTTTCCCTGACGTAAGAGACTCCAGCTGTCAACACGGGGAGGGGATGATAACGAGATGGGTGCTACTGTTGAGTACGCATTAACTCTCTTGATTATTATTTTCTTTTTCTCCCCACACTACCGTCAAGAGATTTAAAATTTTAAAACGATTAACGTTTGGAAATTTTATATCGCTTCTAAATCGATGTTTGTGCGTTTCATAATCGCGTCTACGAGATCCGAAAACTATCGAAAAAAAAATCAATGTGTGTGGAGGCAACTGCGGAGGTCCACTCGTTGTGGAACACATTTTTCTTTTCTTTTTTTTCTGGTGGTGGCGAGTTGTTGATTTATGTAACCATGACGACGGACGCGCGTGATGTGTGTCCACTGTCTAGTGGGTTGCACGGTTTGTATTCTATACACGTTACGATGGAGAAAGAAAGAAAAAAAAAACTTTGTGGTGTATGTCCCCCGGATTGATGAACATCACGTTCCATTTACCAATTTCCATCAAGAGAATATAGCTATACAAGCTGGAATGGACTCTCCGTACAAAAGACGGGGCTACAAGCAAATGATTCGAGGTTAGATGGACTGGCATTGTAAATCGTCTTTGTTATTTCGACTGCTAGATTTCCCGTTTCAGTCTATTGATTATGATAACCAGCAGCTCGTATGTATTATTGGTCATCGATTCATTTGGCATTGTACTCTCGTACATTGATTTATTGGATCGTGTGATTCACCTGTATGAACATCCCAGTCTAAATGGAATTTTCGTACACTAACAATAACCCACAAAATCTGGGGAGGTCTTTTTCATCCAACTGATTTTTAAATGAACACAAAACAATCTCATGAGAAAGTGAACAAGTTCTTTTGCTGCATGTACCTATCGCCCTGACGGTTCTTTTAAAAAAAAAAAGTCTCGTGATTATGGGGGACTATGTTGGACGTTATAAAGAATCCAGCCACTTGCAACCGAATTTTGTTTTTTTGCTTTTGGAGCGCGTGAAGTCTGCTGATTACACAATGAAGGCGCAAAAACACTAAAAAGCAAGTGCGTCTATAGACTTCACAATTGCATACGTAGGCAGCTTCGAAATGGCCAAGTTTTGCTTCAACGGATATGGTAAGAAAAAAAATAAATAAAATAGAGCCATTTTCATACGAGGGGACGGCTGAAAAAAAAAAGTGCGCCGACAGACGGCCTGAGTGTTATCCAGTACTCTGACATGAAGGGCGGAGGGTCTTTTCGTTCATCCAGTAAAGCCCCATATTACGTATGATAAAAAAAATAGAAAGGGAAACAAGAACAAACAAAAAACAGTCGTAACTTTGGGGGGTGTCTCTCTTATTGTGAGCCGATTGTTTTCACCTGCTGCTGTTGACGCTTTGATGGCCAAGTTTTGGGTCTCTGTTATACGTATAGGCGGTAGAGGATGGCAGAAGGCAAACATGCAGCCGAGAGGTATCGAAAACTTTTTCTCACCCACTCTTCTCCAGTGCATTTGCTGATGGTTGTAGCAGCATATTCACCTGTCTGTGTAGCTCCTGTAGGCTCCTGAGGGACGAGAGGAAGGCTAGATTAGAAAAGAACATCACGCCAACGAAGGTCTCGTCGAATGACATCTCAACTTTTCTGTACATCGTTTGATAGGCAGGTCGCCTATTTTTGCTATTGTATTGTACATTAATGAGTGTTAGATAAACAGGCAAAAATCGAATGAAATCCAAGAATAACCAGTCCATTGGAAAGCATACTACATCTTAATGTCAAGCCGCAGGTTATGCAAATCTAAGCTTATCATTAATTCCTTACGTACAGATGGGATATTGAACGTTCTAACAGGCAGAAAACAAGACAATTCCTTTCATTGACTAAGAGACTTCATCTTATGTTGGTTTAAAACCTTCCGTTAAGACTGAAGAATGAGAAATGAGCACTTCACGGGGATAATGAATACGTTGTCGCTGCACAGTAGCTTTTTCCATTTATAATTGATCAGATAGCCAAAGAGTTGTACCAGCACAGTCCAAAGACGTGAGCCGAATTCTCAGAATGGCCAACGATTGAAACAAAGCAAAAACAGACAATCGTCTGCTAACAAGCATTTGTTTGCAATTCTGTATCGTCTGCTCGTTCGATTTGCAAAATCCTTTGGCTTTTGTATACCAGTAGGATATTTTGTCTGTTGATTGCATTTATTATATACAGCTTGGGAGATCCACGATGACGACAATACCTTTCTAAGCGCATCTCTTTCATAGTCCCCAGCATCCATGAAATCAACGCTGGTTGATTTGTTATTAGTGGAGCGTGTGTGTATGCGAGTTGCAATGGTTTTAATGGATCGAACGTTGAATATTCCAGTCATTAAGTGCTCTTTAGTGTAGACTAATTATCTAATAATCGTCGTGTTCACCGATAATTCATTCTCCCCCTCCCTGGCATGTGATATACTAGATACACACTGTTTGCATCTATGTTTACCACAGTGCTGAGCACACCACAGAAAAGAAACCAATGTGTTTTATTAACAGTCTTCTTACGTGTTTGTAGTTTAACTGTGGCCATTCAAACTTTTGTATATAGAACAATACCAAATGATGTATAAATCAGTTTAATTTTCAGGTTGTCACTACACATGCAGGCTATTTATACACAACCTCCAAGAAAGAAAAGAAAAACCACATAAATGAATATGTAAATGCGACGTTGGAGAACGACAGCAGTTTACGTCAAACCAAAAATTTGATCCTTTCAACTTTTTTTTCTTTTCAGGCCCTAAGCTGAAGACTAAACAAAAATACTATAAACCATAAGAAAGAGAAGAAAAAAAAACACACTGCAGAGTTTGCGTATTACAGAAGCAGCTTGTGAAGAATGAAGCTGCGCGTGTGCCTGGAAATGCCGAGCATCCAGCGTATTACGGTGGGGATGGCAGTCACTTTAGGTTCATTCAATATTGAAATGAGATTGAGGTGAATGTTCCATTATCTCTGCAGGAAGCAGCGAACAGCAGCACTAAACAGCAATAGAGCCTCTTGACTCTTATCTAGCAGTCGTTCGGCTCTCTTTTGGCTTTTCTCTTTTCTGAAGACTGTATAAACTGGCGAGTCACACACAACAGTCTCGTCGGGGCGTTCCTATCAAGGAGATATAACCGACAAAAGCGAAAAGACAGTGGAAGGGAAAAAAAAAACTCGCTATTCTCACTGAGTGTCATTCCTCTTTTGGGAGACAACACTGGCACTTTGGTCAGATTCATTATTCATCAAGGTTTGCTGCGCTTCGCTTCTGATTTCCAGCCATATAGTGGCTGTGTGTAGCACATATTTCTATATATATTGTAATATTAGAAATGCGTGTATTATTATACGTTTCTCCGATATCTCATGTCTCTAGTCCCAGCTTTTTAAAATTTTCTTTCAAAGGGATTCGATGATAATATTTGTGATTCTCTGTTTTTGGCAATGAAAATTTAAGAGAATAAAAAAGAACGGGAGTACATTTATAACCGAATGAAATGTTTTATTCAGAGAAAAAGATTACTTTTCGCAGGGACGGGAACAGGCGGAGGAATATTAGAGATCGAAACAACAATCAACTGGGTGAAATATTGACGTCACAAATTCATTTTTTTTTTTTCATTTTTCTTTTTTTTGGTTCACGTTTCCAGCCATTTAAATCAAAATAGACACACCAGAGAATTGAAAAATAAAGTTAGAAACAAACCAGCATAATAGTGGGATAATTAAAAAAAAAAAAAAAAAGGGAGGATGACAAGATTTCAAAACGAGGGACTTTGAACGTATAGAATAAGTCAACTTGTTGGGGAAATTGGACCCAACAGCACAATGTCTATTTCTACATTCATGGCTATTTTAATGGCATGTATATATATCTTTTTTTCCCTTCCTCGATAATCTTGATCATATCACATGTATATTATATGGTTTGAATATGATGAATCCTAAAAGACTGAGAAAAAGAGATCAATATATATACACGTCGACACGACGGGCAGGTAATTGGGATAGGGACAATCAATAACGACGTGTGTGCATGAAATATTGAATTTTTTGTTTTTGTTTTTTGTTTTTATCTTGTCAGTAATTCAAGCTTTTTTCTTTAGCGGCAACGAACAAACATTACAAACAACAAAATCGCACGGTAATAGAATAAAATCAGCACGACATTTACCAAGAAAAAGAAGTCGTTTCTAATTTGGAAAAAAAAACGAAAAACAAAGATGAAAAGAGAAAACCCTGTTGATTAGCGCCGAACATTACACGTTAATAAAGGTGGGAACACACACTGCGTATACCCACGTCCAGAATAGGTTTTTAGAATGGTCGTGTGTTTACCTATCGATATATATCCAATGAATTCCTATAGATTTCTTAAATATTTATAAGTATGATGTGTTTAAATCGAGATCGACGTTGAGCACGTAATGTTACTATAAATATAATAATTTTTTTTTGTTTTTTTAGAAGATTCTAACATACAAACAAAAGACAGTCGGATTAAAATCAGCCGGAGCGCAAGATATTTTCAATTTCAATGAAGCAGAAACGTTTGCGGGATCGCTTCCGTAAGTGACCAGAGAATGTTTAAGGGACTCGAAAATGACCAGACCAGTGGACACACGTAATATCATTATTTTTTAAAGCTTATTTATAGTATAGATATATATATTATATATAAATATATAAAATCAATTCATTGACTTTCTCAATGTTCTTTGGTTCCGTTTTTTTAATTCAAATTTTTACCTAATTTAATTTACTTTTGTTTGTTTTCTCCAGGGTAAAGAAGAAAATGGATTTAGCAGGATTGTTGAGCTGCAAATTTCATGCGCTTCTGCTTTTGACGTTGGTTGCAGAACCAGACGCGGACGACGTTCTTTTTCAGGTCGAGTTTCTCGGCTATGGCGGCGATCTTCTCGCCGGACGGGCGGGGCTGGACGGCAAAATAGGCCTCCAGTGAACGTTTCTCCGGGGCGGCGATCGACGTCCTCTTGCGCTTCTTCTCGCCAGCTGGCAAGACGGAAGGCGCTTCCGGATCGCGACGCTTATTTCTCGTTTGCGCTTCAGCTTCTTCCAGCCAGGCGTGAAGTATCGGCTTCAGCGCGATCATGTTGTTGTGCGACAACGTCAACGACTCGAACCTAATTGGGGAAAAAAATAACGTTTGGAAAATGAAAAATAAAAATTTGCATTTGTGGTTATACGTTCATAAATTCTTAAGGCCTATTTTTTATTTTAATACGTGGAATCAAAGGAAAAGTTGATGTTATTCCACGATCTACCCAACTATGCAAATCCATACTAGTAAGATATAAAAACCTGGATCACAACATGTAATCAGGAAACTTGAACGCTTATGCAAAAGAGTATTCAGAAATCAAAATTAAAAAAACAAAACAATTTTCACTTTAACGGAATCAACAAAAAATATTAAAATAGAAAGGTACGGAAAGGACGTGTAAACGTATACAAACACGGCTGTGCGTCTACGTGAGTGATAGCGGCTTTTTTATCAATTATAGAAATGACTACACATATGTTTTAAATACTTGATTACACCCGTCCTTTGTGAAAGAAACAGACGTGAATCAAACACTGTGTGACCAGCTTGTCAGTCATCTCGTAATCCCATTTTTTTAACGTAATATTCTAACCGCCTTTGTTTTTTGCTCTCTGACAGCATCACTGAACATGTTACATATCTATATAATTAATTAGATTTTTATTTATTTATTTATTGTGTAGCTCACCTGCAAATGGTGCTCTGAGAAAGAGCGCCGACGCCGGGCAGGCGGAGGTTGGCCAGCGCTTTGCCTACATCCGCTTGAGTGACGCCCAGTTTGATGCGACGCTGTTTGAAACGTTCGGCAAAGGCCTCGAGTTCACGCGGATCGGAATCGGTGTCGTGGATTCCGAGCGGAATTCCGGCCATGCCGGCCATTGAGCCCATTCCGTTGTTGCTTCCGGCATTGCTGTGCTGATGCAATTGATGGGCGTGAGCGGCAGCCGCGTGAGCGTGGTGAGGAGTCATCGTCATGTGATGCGGATGTCCGTGCGAATGGCTGTGCTGGTGATGATGGCCAGAGAGCCCGGCGGCTGCTGCGGCAGCGGCGGCCGCCGCCGCAGCCGCCGCCGCGTGATGGTGGTGGTGGCTGTGCGACGCCATCATGGCGTTGCTGGCCATGGCCGCGTGACTGTACATCCCGTGAAGGCCGGGATGGTTCGACATGGAAACGCTTCCGCCGGAATTGTGATGAGGATGGTGGTGTCCGCCGCTTCCGCCGCCGTTGCCGCCGTTGCCGAACGGGTTGTGCTGATGGCCCAGTCCGCCGTTGCCCGACGATGACATTCCGTTCTGATCCGACATGGACGTCAGCGATCCGCCGACCGAGGTGCTGACGGACAGGGCTTCCATCATTTCCATCGTATCCAGCGACGGATGAACCATCTGATATTAAAATTTAAATCATTTGCTTTAGAGTGAATGCATTTCGGGACACCATACCTGATGTTGGCGTCCATTTTGGGTGGACTGGATCGTCGCTGTAACAGAGACGGACGAAGGGACGTGACTGTGTAGAAATCCATTGCCGTCGTGATGATTACGCAACGGCTTCAACGATTCGCTGCCACTTCCTCCACCTCCGCCGGACGATGCTGCAGCGAGAGCTTCCGATCGCGCGGCCAATAAGCCATCGCCAAGACTCCCAAACAATTCCGGCTGACCGTACAGAAATCCTCCGCCATAGTCCCGACTCTAAGCAATTCAAATTATTATTATTTTAAGCCAATTTATATCAAATTACGAATAATAAATAAGGCTTGTAAAACGAACAATTGAGCAACATACATTTAGAACATTTGATTTAATCGAAAAAAATTCGACAATTGTTTACACACCTCATAAAAAACCTTAAAGAACAAACATGAAATTGATTGTAGGCCATTCCACGTAACGAGGCGTTTACGGTTGGAAGAACGTCCAACAATAAATCAAGTCATTTCGGTACATGTCCATCAGTGATTCAAATATTTGTCCTTATTAGCTTATTAAGAAGCTAATAATAGATCGTACATTCACTAATCAACGTGGAATCTTAATATTAATAAAAATTTAAAATTCCATATGCAATGACACAATTAAAAAGGTTACCTAACATTCACTATTTAAAGTTTAGTACCTAACGTGATTGGGTTTGATCGTTTCAAAGACAACTTGTTCGTACAAGTGACGGCTGTAGACTGAAACAAATTCGACTTGCATTCATCGAACGTTGCCTCTTTTCACAAGGAGGCCGGGTAAGAAATGACACGTGCTGTCAAGACCGTGGGAAAAAAAAACCGAATTTCTCAGAAACGTTTGCCTAAGGAATCGAATGTGACGCAATAGAATTCAAGGGCAATTCTAAAGGGAGGAAGTTTAAGAGAAAAGAAAGGCGGGGGAAGGATACCATTTAAAGAGGTTATTTCACTTTTAAATAGCTGTTAATTAACAGGTGCAAGAAAAAAAAATGAAACGGAAGGCAATTACATTTTTTTTTTAAACTACGTAGGCCGTTAGGTACGAGAAAGTCTAAATCAATTCGTAATGAAAGGCAATTAGCTCTCGATTTTGGGCGTTGATGGTAAATCAATTAGTATTTCAGTAGCGCTTTGCTAAGTGAGAATACAACGATACAGCAACATGATCACGTTCGCAGCTACTTTAGATAAAACGCCTAACACACCCGGCGTCCAATTAAAGATTTCAATTAGTCAGCAATCAGAGCCGTGCATGCTGTCAGGTGCGCTGGCAGAAGGGAGGCAAATTATTTCAAGATCCAAGAGGGAAAGGGGGTCGAGGGAATAAACAAAACACGTCGCCATTAGCTAGAGGAAATTATATCGCTTCGTGCGTTTATACCCCGTTCTAACGCAAATGCACCAGGTATATCAACAAGGGGATTGCTTTATACACAAGGTGATAAAAACAGATATAACCTTTTGAATCTCTCGGCTTTTTTGTTTTCCTTTCAAAAGGCCTATGCTCAATGTTTAGAACGAAAAGCAATCAAGAAAAATCCCAAAATGCAAATTAGATTTGTTAAGCATTTTTTTGTGTTTGCTACATATGCAAATAAGGGGGAAATTTCTGTTCCAACGGAGAATAGCCCTAAGGCCATGTTAGCCGCATTTTGGTGTGTGTTATTGTCGCTTACGCGTCATACACGCCAGCGTGAGCGTGTGTGACGGGAAATGATCAAGCTCCGCCTACCGAATGGAAACCAACGACCAATCATTTGGCCCGCAATAGATGAACGACGTCTATATGATGAACCACAAACCCCAAAGCTCCACCCCAACGTTTTTCTTTTTGAACCCCAAATGTTTGCTGTTCTTTTCTCTTTTTTTTAATCATTTCCGATAGCATTTTTTAATTGATTACGTTTGATACGTAGACACACACTGACCTGTGAATTAGTCATGCAACGTCTCATAGATTCGGCGGCGGACGAGCGGTAGGAAGTGGGCGAAAATCGGCCCCCTGCGGAAGAGTAGCACGACGAGTTGCCGGCGTTGACGACGGCTGCGGCTGCGGCGGCTGCTGCGGCCGCAGCGGCAGCCGCGGCCGAAGTGATGATGGGCTTGCCGTTATTACTGCTACCGCCATTGCCACTGTTACCGCTACCCGGCGACGAATGGTGATGATGGTGGATGCTCTCCTTACTGTCCGTCGCGTACATCATGTCGTTTCGATCAATGATTCAGGCAACACACAACACACACACACACACACACCAAACACAACACGTTTCGTTTAAAAAAAAAAAAACGAAAACAAAACAAACAAAAAAAAAATGTTAGAATTATTCGAAATTCCCGCGTAGGTCACTGCAATCGATTAAAGGTAGTAATTGTTTTTTTTTTTTCTCCCTGTTCTTTAGCTGGACACTAGGCGTGAAATCAATCGTGATCTACACGGAAAAGATGGCGGCTCTGTTATGGGATTCTTTTAAAGACAACTGGCTGCATTAGAACAAATAAATGTTTTCACGAAGTCGATTCGAAAAGAAACCAAAACACGCAGCACGAAACGTGACTAGAATCGCTAGTTTCTATTACATAGAAAAAGACGTTGTTTTACAGGATTGGGACGAGCGTGAATGAGGAACGATAAAGAGAAATGAATTGTCACTGATCGAATGGGGGGGGGAGGTACGGCAGTCCCGCAAGTGAACGAACAGCGTGTCAAACTTCAGCACTGGGACCTCAGTTTTTGTTTGGCCTCTCTCTATCTCACTCTCATCTATATTACTGCTCTTATTCTTGCCGCAGTGCTCCTCTTTTTCTCTCGTCTCTGCGGGAACCCGTGATCGGGGTGGAGTTGGCACTGTATAACAGGGGACGTTGTAGTTGAATAAGAGGAAAAGGCCCCGCCCAAAACTCGGCTATCGGTGGGAGGAGTCGTAGAGTTTCCTATACGCCATCGACGTCAACCAATTAGAGATGGCCCCCGCGTTTGCGCCGCTCATTCATCGTGAAACAACGGATCACCAAAATAGCCTCGCCTATTTTCTTGGGGTGGTTTTTGTTAGCGCCATTTACAAGATTCAAGAACTGCCTTCCTTTCGCTTTAACGAACGCAAACTTTCGGCTATAAGCGTCTCGTTTTTCTTCGGAAATTCACAGTTATAATGCAAATTATTAAACGAGACACGCATAAAAAAAAGAAGTTTACGAAATCCACCCACGGATTTTGTAAATTATTTCATGCCTGATCTGAAAAAAAAAAAGCCTAAAAACAGACAACGCAATCTCAAAAGTTTATGTTATGGATTTGAAGGTATGTAATGGGAATTATCCATGCACGTGTCGCTGAACGTTGTCAAATGAATGCTGTGAACCAAACAACTAGACGACTTCTCTTCTTCGTTTAAAAATATTGGGCTCGTTTTGAATGACCTACGCATTGTTTTGTTTAAGTATAACAACTAAGACACTACGACACACCGTATATACTTAATGAATCAACAAGCGAAACAGTTGAAGATCACGTTTGTGAAGCAACCCCCCCCCCCCCCCCGCTTTGCGCTGTGAATGGTAACCCTTTTTGACACAATACCGAGAATTTCGTATGCATCATCAGGTGGTCGTGTATATTAATGGCTATAAGAAAGGTCAAGAACAGCCCATGTATAGTCGATTTATTTGTACACGACCGGCATCTAACGCATCATTTTTTCATTATGAATGCTTTATGTATACATAGATATACAGTCGTATATATATATATATGTATACAAAATGCACGAGGCGACTCGATACAAAGCCTTGTGTTAGGTCATCGCAAATGGCTTCCAACAATGCCTTTATTTTGAATGGCTCGCATCTATTCGTTTTTTTGTTGTTTTCCCATTCAAATTGAAATACGCGTAAACGTTAAACGTAAAAGAATAACTGTTCAAAAATAAAAAAAAAATAAAAAAATACTTGTGTACAAGAGAGGGGAAGAGAAAAGGGAGGGTGGAGACATTGATGACATTGCATGACCGCGTATAGGGCCGTGTGTGCAGTGCCATATGGTAACGTACTCACGCCCGGGAAAGAAACAAAAAAATATGTTGGGACGATACGAGACTGTTCGAATGCCACTTTATTCTATGTGTATAGTATACTGTGTGTGTGTGTGTGTCGCGTACAATCGTATCGTGAAAAGAAAAAAAATAGACGATGGAGAGAGTCCCCAACTCGACATCACATGTTTGAAAGGAAATATAGAAGCGGATACAAATAAAAGAGAGACGGCCTCTTCTGTTGTGTATCCTATCGATTGGCTATACCTTGAATGCTACACGCTGGCTGTAGGATGCAGTCATCTCATTAAATAAGATGATTGCTGCACATTGTTCTCTGCACGCATTTCAATGGTAAAAACGAAATCCATCAAAATCAATCGTCTGTCAATAAACAATTGTCCAGATGGATTACATTTTGTCCCTCAAAAATAGATTTCTGATGTCATCTAGCCGTGATTTTATTACCCATCCCTTGTATATAGATTGAATTACATGGATTTTTTTTTTCCTTTTTCAAATTCCCGCCGGATGTATATTGCTACTTCCCTGTATGCAACCCCCCTCCCTCTTACATCTCCCCCTCTCTTTTTTTTGGCACGTTATAGTTTGTGTTGTATATACACAACAAAAGGGGCTTTGTAAGGCAGAGATTATGACATAGTGGGGGGGTGGGGGTGTGTACAAAGAGAGCACACACACACACACAAGAATGAAATTCAAACCGTAACAGATTGTGTGCACAAGGGTATTGGCCCATGTCATTTACTACACAAGAAGCGGGGATGAACCATCAAGGTAGTCTAACTACTTTCCAAGTAGAGATTTTCTATTTAGCTGTTGTGCGTTAACCAACAAATCACGAGCTCGATTAACACTCGATCTTGAGTTCAAGAGTAAAAGGGTCACATTACGGTCCCGATTAATACACAAAGAAAAGACCCTCATTGCAATTGTACGTTAAAATGGAGGGACTTGTTTCAAATCAATTCATACGTGTTCGATATTTATGAAAAAAAAAAAAAATTTGTTAGAAAAAGAAGCAGATGTTACGTCATCTAAGGTTGGTGTCGATAGGAAATCGCGTTTATATCGTAAAAAAAAAAAAAAGTTTCTTTTCGTCATTGAGTATATCGGCGTGTTTTTTTTTGTTAGTAAGTTCTATTCTTCTAAATCATTAGAGCAAATCATACACCTGTGTATGTAGACAGGCCCTTCCTCCCCTCTTCATCGTTGCCCTTTATGTCAATATGGAAACATAATTTCCATTCCGCCCCTCCATCCTACAGTTACGTCATTGTTACACAAACTACTCTTATTCTTTTCATCCACTCTAACAAAAAAAAAATTGTGCCCCGAGTGTCAAACGATGACGTCGTTCATCAAATCTAAATCGAACTATTTCGAAATCATTTTTGTGCCACATCAAATTGAAAACACGGGGAGAAAACATGGCCGTTATTGGGACTGTAGCGATCCCAACCATTTAAGGGACTACGAGGGCTCGAAATGAGCATTCACCGTTTTTATATAGACACGCTTTCCGAATGTGTGTATATATAGAGATAGAGGGTAAAGAAAAATATAATAATGAGTATCACATTGTGTTTTTCCCAACCGGTCAGACCCCCATCGTTGTCGGCCCTTACACCGCACATAAAAAAATGGCCCTCTATATTTTGAAAACAGGCCGCCTTCTCTCTCTTTTTATTTTTTATAGCGTTCCATATTACGATGTATGCATTTTCACAAAAAGAAAAGAAAAGAAATATGATGAATAAAAATAGCTATAAAGAACAAATGCGTCTGTATATTACCTCATTCGGTCCAACGAAGAGGGCGATATATAGTCATCATAATAATAAAAAAAAAGAGAGAAGGCGATCGATTGAGAGTTAATGGTCCGCGTCGCGGCCGTCTAATTGCGCAACTCATTTCTCCTATCAAAAAATCATGTAGTGTAGTGTCCGATAGTCTCTAAAAAGAATTGCGGTCTTCAATGTGAAAGGCTGGCGCAAAAACCATATAAAAACCATCGACGTGAACGACTAGAGATGAGGCAGGTAGGACGGACGCACACACAAGTCCGTTCGCGGAACCGATAACAGGAACCAGACGGTTCCGGTTCCATTCTTTTTTGTTTAAATGGAAACACATTGCGCGCTGTCTTTATTCATTTGGATGTGTATCGCGTAATTAGAATCTGTGCTGCATATACAAAAGAATCTGGACAAACACGCGACTTAGACGTGCATGTCTGTCAATCTGCGCTTTCAACAGTTTCTACGGCAACTTGACCAACAATGAGCTCGTCAACCGCACTACATGCTGGACAATGACACGAAAACTAAACATTTCCCATTTCGAATGTCATTTCAGAAAAACAAAACCGGATGTATTCCAATACTTCCGGATGTAATTCCGGAGAAAAAATCGATCCAGTCGTGTTAACAAAAAAAAAATTGTCGCAAAAGATCTGAATACTCATACCCTTATTTGTATCCCCCCCCCCTTCATACGATTAGTAGATAGACCCAACAGTCTGACAGGAAAAAAGACATAAGGTTCCGATACCCAAAAAAAAGGGGGGAAGAAACCCATAGAAAACGAACGTACACACAGAGAGTAATAACGATTAACTCAATTTGTATACATCTACTGTATAGACAACCGCCCCCTCCTTTTCGTGTCCTTTTGTATACACATCGTGAGGATAACAACATCCCCCCCCCCTACCTCTACGCCCTCCCCTTTATTTTTTTTCACTTCGGACAGCAGTGCGTATGTAGATACGACACAC
This sequence comes from Daphnia carinata, assembly GCF_022539665.2. Taxonomy (NCBI): domain Eukaryota; kingdom Metazoa; phylum Arthropoda; class Branchiopoda; order Diplostraca; family Daphniidae; genus Daphnia; species Daphnia carinata. The sequence continues at coordinate 2,843,493 of NC_081339.1, forward strand.
CCCTTTAATTCCTTGAACAAATTGATTTTGCTTAATAACAAAAACACGGGGATGCCAAAAAAAAAAAAGGTGAGGTGGGGGGGGGGGGGGGGGGGGGGATGTTTGCGGCAGTCACGTGACCGCAGACAAGAGTCACGTGACGTCGATTGATGGTTGGTATTAAGCATCATTTACACACACACACCTAGTTCTATACATCACACACACTGGGGGGGGGGGGGGGGGGGGGGGGGGGGGCAAATGCTTAGTCGAGAGGCACAACGATTACTCAATAATGATTTGAGTGGAGTTTGATTTCTCTTTCTTTTTTCTACGTATTATTTTTTTTTCGAAAAGAAAAATAGTTGCAATAAAAGTAATTATATGTAACAAACAGAGATAGATATTGTTCTAACGAAGGATAGGGACGATATGTAACGACCATCAAGAGAGAGAGGGAGGAATAGAAATAAAAGGCATGTGTGTGTATGTATAAAAAGGGGGAAGGGGAAAAAAAATATGGGCGTCAAGAGTTTCATCGATGATTTCCCAACTGAATTGGAAAGTAGTTACATTCCTCAGTGGCGTTGTTGACCATTAGAAATTATCGTCTGATCGTGCAACACGTGTGAAAAGTAGCGTCTCGTTGTTGTTTTTGTTATCATTACAATCGCAAGATTTATTGGCCCTCTGATTGGATTATAATAGCAGCGATGCGTTTAGTCCAAAACACGCTATAAAAACACGACGGAACAAACTACACCCGTTACGGGTGTAGTATCCGTTGATCAGCTGTGTTTTGTTTTTTTTTAAGATAAAAAAAGGAAAAGAAAAGAAAACGGAAATGTTATTGTAGATATATGGTAGGTGTCTGCCTAATAACGAATGACTCTGTTCGGCATTCTAGAATCAATCAAACGTATACGAGGGGGAGGGGCTCTCGATAGATAAGGACATTATTGTTGGGGGTTACGATCAAGAAAGAAAACTGGAGGGTTTCGCCATCAAAGAAAAAAAAATCATTTTTGAGTTTCGAAACGAAATCGTTAGAAGTGTGTGACGGATGACTGGAAGTGCCATCAGTAAGATCAAATTTTACAATGCTGAATCATCCATCAAAACGCCTGTTGCCTTTTGCGGCTGTTGCATCTTACTCGATTATAAATCCCCCCGTTGTTTTGGTATAAGAAAAAAAAAAAAACATCACATTATTGTTTCGATTATTTTTTTAAAACCAAAATCTGTAAAATTCATTGATTCTTTGCTCTGGGTTTTTTTCGCATTTATACAAAGACCCCCAAACAAAAGGGCTCGTAGATTCTACATCGATTGAAACATTAATATAGAATCGTTGTATAACAGAGTTCGTTATAATCTGTGTAATGGCTTCTGAACGAGCAGGTTCACGTCGCAATAAAATGGGGAGAAAAAAAAAAGAAAAATTCAAAAACCAAAATTTTTCTTTTGTTTTAGAACGCAACAAGGACTGTCGTAGAGGAAAGGTTATCCTATGAATATTCAACTAATTTCCATGTTGTCCCTTCCCATCGAAAAGGAATCCCCATAAAATAGGAGAAGATGTTTCAAAATGCTTTGAAGCAAAGTTGTTTGTTTTTTATAATGACTCGGCAAAGTAGGTATCACGAAAACATGTAAACTGTCTACAAAGTGTGTCACTCTCTGGCCAGACTGTACAGGACGACCTTTTGAGCCGATGGTCCAGTCCTCCGAATTTCACCGCGACTAGTCTCATGTATAGGTAAAAACAGGGTAGTGTAAAACTTTGGATTCCTCATAGAATTATAGATGGCGTATAATAACGCAGATCTAGCCATGCATAGCCTAAAAACACACAGGGGCCATCAAATGTTTAATAGGCCAGTTGAGTGGCAACTGCGCTAGATTTTACGGGTCGAGGAGGGCGGAGGTTATTGACGTTGTCATTCTGTCAAACAGATCTGCATCTTGGAAAATGAAAAGTAATGGCTCGGCAAAATGTTCATATGCCTCCTCAATGCAAAGTCCTTTCTGAAGCTGCGTACTGCTTTTTTCAATTATTGTACCAGTCAGGTGGGAAGGTTAGATGGATAGGATAGATGTCAAAAACTGAATCCAGCTCATGTTTACTTCAACGTTTTCGTTTCCAAAAAAAATTGCTTTGTTGGTGTTTACTGACAGGTTCTATTGGGAATGACGTTAAGTGGAGATGGGCACATGTGACCCTTTCTGTCGATACATGAATGAGTGAAGAGGAGTAATATCTAGCACGACACCTTTTCCCTTTTTGTTTGGTTGGATTACTAAATAAACATTGAAATAAAATAACAGAGGCACAAAAAGCTTTGAGTTTTGTTCAAAAAGTTTTGATTTTCGGCCGCTTTTATGTACGAGACAACTTCAAGTTTTGAAAGGGAGAAAAATATAGCGTCTACCTCTTGTATGCAAAGTGACGTACAAATTTGCATAAAAGATAAGTGTACGACAACGGCAATGTCTGTTGCACCCTACGCATATTTTCACTTTAAAAATTGGAACGTGAAACCCCGAACTGATGGGTGACATTCGTTTTTAATAATCAAAAATATTCAAGTGGCTCTTGCAATTGAAAAAAATTTTTTTTTTTTTATTTTTGTAAATTTTGAAAATTTTGATGAATATAAAAAAAAAATGTCTCCGTAAAAATATGGAGAGAAACAAAAAGAGATTGATGTATAAAAAAGGCGTGGTCTTGGGGCGTGGGTGTCTTCAAAATGAAGAGAAAAACAAATTGGAAACAAAATGCGAAGATGCACCTGTTTAAAACCTCTGCTGCTCTACATTCGTGCAACGGCATATAGTCATAGTCTCTGATAAAAAGACATAACCTAAACATGCCATACTAAATAAATCAACTCCCCTCGCATAAAAAATTTTTGAAAAAAAAAGAAGGGAAAAACTCGATTTTACGTACTTCCTACCATCAGGGGGAAAAAAAAGGGAAAAAGGGGGCGACTAAAAATCAAAGAAAAAAAAGAGAGAGAGAGAACGACAGGATTGATTGAAAATTCATGAGTTTGCGTTCTCTCTTGCAGATGGGGAGGATCGACCGATAAGAGAAAAAACAAAAACAAAATCCTTCCAATAGAAATCTCGATACAAAATAATAATAGCGTGATCTAACGCATCAAATCTATCAGATTCGAAAGGATCACATAGTTTGTCCGTTATTCTCAAGGCATACGCAATTTCAGTAGATTTCATGCGGCCCTAGCAAAAATCGAAGATAATGAAAAACGTACACATACCCCCCCGCAGTTGGAGATCCACGCAGCTTTTGATTCCGGTTTAGATGTGCACCTGATTTTGTTTTTTTTTTCTTTCATGTTCCGTTCCACGATGTTGAGAAGCACATGGACGGAGAAGAAAACACAGCGGCTGTCCGTGCGTCCATCAAGTTTGAATTATCGATGAGCTGGACACGCGATGCGGTTCCGTCATTCTATTCGGACTGTTCTCTTATTGCACCGTCTCATTTTTTTTCTGTTCGGACGATAGCCCTGCCGATGAGAAAATGAAACAAATGACACACGATCAGCGTCGTATACATATGCAATGCGAATTTGAGGTAGAAAAAGAGACGGTGAAACTCAAATCTGCTGAAACGTCAGAAGAAAAAAAATGAAAGGAAAGAATCGAATAAATATAAGGAGAACGAGAGACAAGTGAAACAGGTGCGTTCCCGTGAGCTGCGGGAATGGAGGGTGGCCGAATTGTGGGGGAGGACGAACAAACAAGGACAACACGCAACATTTTCGAAAACAACTGGGAGAGTAAAAAGAGAAAAAAAAATTATAATGGCACGTACACACAGCCAGAGAGACACCTTTCGGCTTTCCCCCGTGTGGTCCAGGTGCCCCATTCAGTCCCCCTTCAAGTTGATAATCAGTAATGTATGACACTCTCTCGCTAGAAGAAAGTAAAACAGGATTAGGCGATCAAATTTAAATCATGTTGTGGTCAGTGTTGAGTCTGGAAACGAAAATGATTGCCATGTTTGGTTGCGCAATCGTCATCGCTCTCAGTATTTTGATTGTCATTTGTTTTCTTATTCCGGATACCTGGTGGATATGGCCGTGGACAGGTATAACTAAATCAATTCTTTTCTTTTTAAATCCATTTTTAAAAATGTAACGATTTTTAACTTGGGTTACGTCATCGTCTCAATCTACGACGCCATGTTTAAAGAATGAATGACTCATATTACCAAATGACAGGTGAACCCGTGGCTGGCGAGACGGAACGTACTGGCGCAAATGTTAAACTCGAGAATTTCCATCACTGGCCAGCGGAAGGCTCGACTGGAATGACGGCCGATTCGAACCGAAAGCCTCGTTTGTCTCGCAACGAACTGTGTTACGATTCTTCCGGATTTTCCTTGGATAGCGGAAGACCTGGCTCGTACCGCGGATCCAGCAGCAACGCATCCAGTACCGTCAGTGAAGCCGGAATCAGCCCGTGCAGTAGTAGGGTAGGTCCACCTTTCGCCATGAAATAAAAACAAAAAAATGAAAATGAATGGTTAAGTCGTTCATCTTAAAATCTAAATGTGACGTCATATTTTATGTTTGTCTGAATAAAAAGAGCGGATCGACAACGACGTTGCAGACGCCGGTGGACGAACCGAATCGACCTCAAGTGCATCTCACGTTGCAATCGAGCGTCGTCACACAATCGGACGTCAACGACGTCAAGCATTCAGCTATTGATCAGCTACTCATTATCACAATCGAGGTAACGTTTTGATGCAATTAAATGGACGCTCGAGTTTTGAACTACGGCCCTCTGTTTGGATGGGGGTCGTGGGGAATTTCGTGTGTCTTCTAATATGCGGGTTGCGTTTAACGTGCGTCACTGGGCGGTAGAAATTGGGGTCGAGGCAAACACCTGACGTTAAAGATTACCTTAACTTTAAGGGCAATGTGTCATCGAATTTCGTTGTGTTGGAGGTCATATCATCTAAATAAAAAGAAACTCAACTCCCCCCCCCCCTTTGATGACGTGTTGTTTTGAGACGCTACCGTCCGCCCATTTAACCATCGAGCCGATCGAAATCCGCAGAACAAATGGCCTAGTAACATGAGCTAAAGCAACAGATTTGATTATTACTTTTTGTGATGGGGTGGAGGGGGAGGCTCTTTTCTTTTTACTTCGTAAGCGTATATTATGTAGAGACAAAAGTTAAACATGTGTGTGCATATTGAAAGAGATCGTGTTCCCATTGACAAAACTAAAAACCCGCCCCTCTCCACACAAGTAACAAACCCAATGGTAGATACATATACGTATTATAATCCGATTAACTGTGTCAGCAGGGGAGGGTTATAATTATTAACTAGATGCTAGACAACTATTTTTGGTTTTTTAAAAAAATTCCGCGAAATTTGAAAACTATTGACACTCAAATGCAACACAAATTTGACTTTAAGAACAAATGAATTTGTAACGCAGAATGCAACTGACCTTCCATCGAGGAGTTATGTTGATACGGTCGATCCGTCCGTCAGTGTCCGTTTGGAGAAGAGGAACAATCACCGGCTGGGCAGTCTGATGGGCGCGTTGATTGGCAGCGGAGGAGTTGTCAACGGACGGAGAAACAGCCACCACGTCCTGACCGAGGATTCCACCTGTCCGGTCGTCTACCACAGCCGACATCCGCGCTTCCATCATCCAGTGACGATAGCCGTGCCCAAATGCACGCAACTGAAGGTTCGAAAAATTTAAAAAAGAAAAATTATAAAAAGACGTTCAAAACTTATACGGGGCATCACTGACGTAGCTCCGGAGCGGCCTATAATATCCCCCTTCTCGATGTCTGTTTTCCTCCAGTTAATGGAATATTCAATTTCAGTTCAGTCAAGCGCTTGGCAGTCGTGATGAGATACACCGAAGTCTGCGCCCGTTTCCCTGTTAGTTTGTAAGCCTCGAAAGCTATTATAGGCAAAGCCTTTTGTTTCCCCATTATTTCCTTCCGCTGTGTGTGTGTGAGTCTATCCGGCCCAAAACTTTCAAGGCCTGTCTGACTCGCTTCGACCGTGAATAATGATCCAAGGTTAAAACCGATCCTCAGACGATTTGGCCAAATTGTAAATTCTGTTCAATATGGGATTTCATGTCTGAGATCTAGGGAAAAGAAAAAAAAAAGAAGAGCTATTAGAAACAAGTAGAAGATCGTGAATAATTAATGTAAATCATTAAGACGATAGGCGTAGCAACGATTGAAATTTGTAACCATCCATTGAAAAATTTGACGAGGAAAAACAAAACAAAAAAAATCAAGAACTGGTTTTTCATCCATCTGGCGATCATCCTAATAACTGATTTGAATAAAATTCAAGTTCATTTTTGATTTTTTTTTTAATTACAGGATTGCCAATTGGTTGTAAAAGTGGAAGACAAGGACAAATTAGTCGGTGTGACTGAACTGGGACAGTGCACGGTGGACTTTCGCGAGCTGGATTTCTTAGCCGGATGGCTCGATGGAGGAAGCCCCGAGCGACAAGAATCGATCGTGCGTCTCAGTCGATTTCTCGACATTTGCAAACCGGTGGAAAAGGGAGCCATCCTTTTGGGATTGTCTTTCCTTCCCACTTCCCAGCGCATCACCGTCCAAATGACGCAATGCAACCGGCTCTTAAAAACAGCTGATTCGTCTTTAACACAAGCTGTGATCCGTCTTTTTTTGCTCAACGAATCGGGCAGGGTGTTGAAAAAGAGGAAAACGGCCCCGTTCAATTACCCGACCGGAGGCGGTGGAAGGATCGAATTAAATGAACTATTTCACCTTGACGTTGAAATTGAGCGCTGGGATCGTTGCGTAATTTTGCTCGTCTTATCGCGAATGCTTTCAAATGAGCTGGCCGCGTCACAGGCCAGCAGTCAAGAGTCCAGCAGCCTAGACGGACCGCCTCGGCCGATTCGGAGCCCGCCAATCTACCACCATTCGGGTCACGTGGCTCTCGGCAAACGGGTTGCGGGTCACGCCGAGCGGATCCACTGGAACAGCGCCTTCCAGAGCCCTAGACGAGTCATCAGCCAATGGCATTGCCTACACTAAAAAGAAAAAAATTGGGAAAAATATTAAAAAGGAAAATATTAAATTAAAATGTGTGATTTTCTCTTTTTCAACATTTTCGGGGCGTTCGTGCGCTTCTTTAGTTTCACGTCCAACGGAAGTTCGCCGACGTGGCAATCGAAAAGCCATTAATCATTTTTCGAAAATTGTTTTGACAGTTTCCTTATTTTTTTCTTCTTCTCCTCCTATGCGATTTTCAGCCAACAGTCGAACGACATCCAGTTTATCTTAATGTTATATCAGGCAATATAAATTTTGAATGGAAACTCATTAGCCTCAGTTGACGATGATTCAAAGTTCGCATCTTCTTCGTGCCATACATCAAAAACCCTAAACATGAAATTGTATTTTTAAAAAAAGATAATTCGTTTGTTTTAAATCAATAAAATTATATCTACGTCATCGGTTTGTTGTTGGACAAACAAAACACTGGGACGTTCCCGCGGTGGCACGCAAATGTGAACGCGGGAGTTTTTGTTGACACGAGCCTCCACGTGCGACCCACTTTTGTTTGTTTCCTTGGCGGCCATTCGATGGAGGTCGTCCATTGAATTCAGGCTCCCATATGATGTCCCTCGTATCTGATACAATCAGAAACATCTTCCACGATGTAGAGTTCGATATCACATCCGGCATCCGCTGCTGGCGGTATTTACGTAGAATTTCATCTGTGTGTTTTGGTCTGCGTTGTCATTTGATTCTCCGCTTCCACCCCTCATGGATATATACAGAGAGGTTGATGCCACGAATTTTCAATTCATAAGCCAACGCAACTAAAAGGAAATTTAAAAAAATAATAATTGATAAAACACAAATAAATAAACAACAAAACAAAAACGTCGGCGAGATTGACAGACGAAATTGCCGAGGGATCCACTATGCAAATGTCTGACGTTCTTTTTTTTCTTTCTTACGTTTTGTGAACCTTAACGACCTTGATCGATCCAGTAAGAACCAACCATACACGTGTAGGCTATTCGACAACATCCTCTCGATACATTAACCTCCGCAAGATTTCGACTTCGTTTAAGGGGAAAATGGAAAAAAAAGGGGGTCGCATTTTTTGTCTTCCGCAATCGTTTCACATTTACGTAGACATTGATCTCGTTATATTTTTAGCCACCGATGTGCTTATTTTGGCAACTCATTGATTGATTCGTTTGCATAAAAAATTCTGGCGTTTGCAAATCGGTTCCAAATTTAGACATTTTTCCAAACATCCGGTGCTAAAAATTGCAAATCAGCCCGCAAAAAAAAAAAAAAATCCTAGCCTGCGTGAGTGAATGAGCAAATGAAATGGCTAGCACGGTCGTCGGGTTCACGGCCGGGCTACTAAAGTCGGCCACTAATGGTTGCTAAAAATACGCGTATTGACACAAGCGACATGACTGACGTGGGAGTAATGAAAAACGAGTCGGCACTTGCTCCATACTAATGTATATGGTGGCGGCCACAGTGCCCGTGACCTCTAGTCCCCCAGCCCAGAATTTTTGGCTATTAATAAACACATTATCAAAACAAAACAAAAAAAACATTCCCCCGAAAATGCAATTTTTTTTTTCCCAGTATGTAAATTATCTTTGTTATGAACGAGTTTAGGGTCTGTTTGAGGGGGGAATGTGTTATAATCTGGAAGAGTCAAAGAATATCATCTTGCGCTGGTAGTGTTCTTATCAGTTGTTCGTAACAAACGGGGAGATTTCACAGGCAAAATAGAAAAGGGACCGTAAATATGCGTTTGGTTAAAAGGGAAACATTAAAAAAAAAAGCTTACGATTTCAAGGAAAACATCACTAATACGGATGTTATTATCGGTCGTAGACGACGAAAAGTAGCTAGTCCAAAATGTATCACGACTAATCAATCCTCCCCCCCCCTTTTTTATTTCTTTTAAAATTTTTTATCTCTTTCGCATGTTTTAAAAGATTTGAAATTTGATCAACGTGGCTTTTGAAGCGGACCTTTCATAAGAGGCCGACAGTGATGCAGCGAGTCATTCATCTCTGCTTCATCAACGCTCACCCAACATGGTTAACGAGCTTAGCCCAACATTAACGGCCTTTGCCGTCTTCTGCTTAGCAGCAAACATCGTCGTTGGCATGAGGCTGCCCGTTAGAGATCGCCAATTACCTTTAGGCACTGGCATCCATCCGCTGGAGCATCGAATAGGCGACGTGTTGCAGAAAATCTCGTCCTCCGCCAAGGTGATTCCGCGTGTCGATGCCACTACGCCTCCACCTGCTGTTGTTCCAGCCATTCCGGACAGCCTTAGGTCAGACATCCGAGCCACCGTGTTCGTCCTTCGAGAGACTCAGCTTCAAATACTGTCCGTCCTGTCTGTTCAAATTAAAATACAAGAGAAATTATCTCGCTGGCAATTACCATCGCATCAAACCAAGGTAATTCATTTCTAATCACATTTCTAAAAATTAAATTTTGAAAGCAAAAATAATTGAAATTCAATTGTAGATTGACGCTAGTCAGCCGAACGATAATTTCGTAGTCCCTTCTGAAATGCGCGCAGACGTGCATAAAATCAATTCGGTCGAGCATCAAATGGCCCACCTTTTACAGCGGATTTCATCGTCTTCTTCGAGCACCCAAGGCTGGCCGAAGACGGTACGGCTCAACAGAGCAAGTTCGAACAACGACAACAAAGATCCTTCGCTGCTTTACGCCGCCATCAAGGAAGCCGCTTCCGTTTTCCAAGAGACCCAAGTTCAAATCTCTTCCATCTTGTCCGTCCAAGCCGATATCCAGCAAAGCCTAGACTATTGGCAAGCCGAACTTGTCAAACTTTTAAGCCCCGAAAACGCGGACGACGGTGCTGAAGAAAGTACCACTAATCCTACGGTTACTCTTCCCTGTTATCCTACGGATACAGGTAATTTATTTAAAATAATCGAAATAGAAATATATATTTTTGTTAAACTTTAGATAACAACGAGATCTAAATTTTCAATTCAGAATCCAAGTCGAGTTGGCTTCTTCAGGCCTTCGTGTGCCACTCGCCGTTGCATGCCACTTTCTGGATCAATGCCGGAGCTAACTGGTACTGGCGTTCCAACAGCAACGGCCAGACAGCTCTGCAATTGGCCGTCAGCCGTAATTGGCGATCAGTGGTTGAATTATTGTTCAAACGCGGGGCTGATTGCAGAGTTCGTTCTTCGCAACAGGAAGAAACTCTACTACATCAAGCGGTGAGAGACGGCGTGGAGGCTCCTCTCGTCCGGCTATTAATTAGCGCTGGATGCGAAGTCAACGCTACCGACGGCCTACACAAGCAGACGGCTCTTCACTTGGCTGCCACAATGGGACGGAAAGATTTGGCTGATCTGCTCGTTAGAAACGGCCGGGCTAACGTCGAAGCCCAGGATCAGATGGGATTTAGGCCGCTCCATTCGGCCGTTCGGAGCCCGCAAATAGTGACGATGTTGATAGCCTCCGGTGCCGATATTGGGGCGACAACAGTAACGGGCATGACTCCACTCCATCTGGCCGTCACGGAGAATCAAATGGCCACAGTTCGCATTTTAGTCAAGGCCGGCGCAAAAGTAGGTAACGCCTTCGACGTCTACGGACACACGCCACTTGATTACGCGGCCCTCCTCGCAGACTACGAAATGAGGAAGTTGTTGGCGCCTTACGCGTCCATTGACGAATATTTTCTCGACATGCCGTCCGAATGAAGACGTTCATTCATCATCGAGTCGAGCATTTTCTGTTGTGTTTTTATTTAAATCTCATTGCTGCTGGTCTGGCATTGGTTTTGCATTCAAACGTTAGCTCGTGGTGTCTTTCGAATAATCAATAAATGTGTCCATTCTAATGTCGCAGTTCTCGTTGGCATACGTTGCAACTCGAAGATTTCGATCGCGTAAAAGAAAGTCTGGCGAATTTTTAAAATAAGTGAACAGATAGGCTTGATGTGAATCCAGGCAGAAAATAAATTAATTTCGAGTACTAGGCCCATAATTTTTAGTTTTTAAAAAAATTAGAACATTACTGAAAACCATTTAAGTGGGATATCTCAGCCACGAAGGAATCGATACGCCCGACATCGCTGGATAAACGATTCATACAAAAACAAAAGCCAGAAAACTTTAAAAGGTATTGCTGCAGATGGTTAAGAAAAAAACAGTTGGAGAAGATACTCCTAATATTCGATTATTCATTTTTTAAGTTTGGGACTTCTGGGACGAAGAAAAACAAAAAGAAAACTTTGAAAAAGAAAAACAAAAATTGTGCTGTTTGATGAATACGCCTACGATTTGCCCCACTACGTCAGCATTTCTTATCAGATAGCAATGCGTAAACGAAAATTCGGTTGGGAGTTACGTCAAATAGCGAGCGGTGGCTGATCTCAATGTAATAGCGGGTTATCAACGGGCATGTTTCATTGAAAGCCAAATCGCGTAATCAAAATGGCTAATTGACAGTAGCCAAATTTTGTGAAGTAAGAAGCAATCTAAAAATTAGGATGCCTCGAATAGAGACATGAAGCGCATTAGACGAGTTGTATCGAAGTAAACAAAATTGTCCTCTTTGGCAGGGCATCTGAAAGCGATCTACAGGCACGCACCATTAAATTGATAACGAGCTGACTGGGTTGTTGGATAGAGACTGATTGTCAGGAACAGGGAAGCCGCTGCAATTTGAAGGGGCACAAAATTTATAAAACATGAAAGCAAAAAGTAAGGCTTGCTTTAATGAACTTCAATTTGTTTTGTAAACTTAGAACTATGTTCGCCACCTAGCGATCAAGGTTTCTACTAACTCGTCCAAATTTACTGGGGAAAAGCGCCGTATGGGCTTTACATTTAAAAACGTAAAAATGAAGAAAGTCGAAAGCAAAGAATTCACAAATCACAACGATGCCAAACAATTTACTCGTATTCACCAATTTTTAATAAATAATAATTATCCTAAATCTTAATAACGATCGTGACGTAGCATGAGCCTTAGCATAAAGTTAGTAATCTGCAAAACTGCAACAACTCTTCAATAATCAATGAGATGATCTATTAAGGCAGAGAACTAATAGACGTCAAGAATTACACAAAAGGGCAATGACCACGGTGGCTTCCCTTTGACTAAACAACTTTCGCAGTCCTGGTATAATCCCACCCTCTCAATCGTTCAAGAAAAGCACGTTGTGAGCCTCTTAGACAAAACTGTTCAACAATATGAGGGTCAAATTATTTTCCCAATTTGGATTTGCAGATAAGAAACTGACTTCTTAAAACAAAAAATCTATGTAATCTATATCGATTCTTTGTTCTCCAAGAACTTGAAGGCGATTTCTGAACTTCGTTCCACACAATGCAACCACGCGGTTGGCAAGCTGAAAGCAACATGGCCGATTCATTTTCAAAACCTAGTTCATCAGTTAACACTATTCTCTAGAAAAATATTCACACGTGACACCAGCAAACAAGATCAAGTCTTGACTTTCACAAAACTCTAGAATTTTTTCCTCTACGCTCGACAGTATCACGGATTATTTAGGCGGGAAAAGTGGGTACTTGTGCAAAATTCTCTAATGGCGTTTTAGCCTAATCGTTGAAAAAGTTACAAGTGGAAAATAACAATTTTATCAAGTACAACTGGTGCCCATCATACCTAACTGCATAGCTTAAGTATAAAGGTCTTAAGTTAAGCAAGTATAAATAACTTACCACTGGTTTCATGTGTGAGTTTCGTCACGAACAGCCGGAGCAAGAAAGAATGTCCATTCGACGACGACCACCACGAGATAAATGAAGTGGCAAGACAGGGCTTTCTTGGGTTCGGTAGTAATGGCGGCGTCTGATTCGAGCATGACACACATGTGTCTGTGATTTAAACGTTGTGACTTCTCAGAGAAATTGAATTTGTTTGTTAAAAATGGTGCGCAAAGAATTGGATAAGAGAATCCGCACGTTAATTGAGACCGGAGTCAAACAAGGGCATCGATCTATGTTTGTAGTTGTCGGTGACAAAGGCCAAGATCAGGTAAATTATTTTTAATTTAGTGTGGTCCATTGTGAATGACGTATTATATCGTTTTTTTGTTTCTACAAGACGGTTATCCTTCACAATATTTTATCAAAGACGACTATCAAATCAAGACCCAATGTTCTGTGGTGTTACAAAAAAGACTTGGGTTTCAGCAGGTATTACTTGTTTATAAAATTTTCTCTGTACCAGTAAATGTCATTTTAAAAAATCATAGCCATCGTCAAAAGCGAATGAAACAAATGAGACAGAAGAGAAAGCAGGGAAAGGTTGATGTCAATGAAGATGATCCATTTGAACTCTTCATTCTCTCAACAACAATTCGGTACTGTTATTATGCAGAAACCCACAAGATTTTGGGTAACACATTTGGAATGTGCATTCTTCAGGTCAGTTTCACAGTTTCCACGATTTAAGAGAATATAAAAAACCAGTATGTTTTTAGGATTTTGAAGCTTTAACTCCTAATATCCTTGCACGGACCATTGAAACAGTGGAGGGTGGTGGTCTTGTGGTTCTGTTACTGAGATCCATCAACTCACTCAAACAGCTCCATACTATGGCCATGGATGTCCATGCAAGGTATAGGACGGAAGCACATAATGATGTGGTCGGCCGGTTCAATGAAAGGTACTAAAATTTAATGTAACACCAGATTTTTGTTGGTGGTTCACCAAATTTTCTGTTTTGAATTCAATTTCTAGGTTTATTCTATCTTTGGCCTCCTGTTCTCGTTGCCTGGTTGTGGACGATCAGCTTAATATTTTGCCCGTTTCGTCTCATTCTTTTGAGATTAAAATTATGCCTGCAATTGACACTACCAACGAGCTGAAAGAATTGAAAGCCAGTATGCAGGATACACAACCAGTCGGTTCACTTTTGAATTGTTGTTGCACACTTGATCAGGTAAACCAAAAAATAAAACATACTGTAAGATTGTCTCCATCTTATTGGAAAATTTCATTTTATCAGGCCAAAGCTGTTCTCAAATTCGTTGAGTGTATTTCGGAGAAAACCTTGCGCTCGACGGTAGCATTAACAGCTGCACGCGGACGAGGCAAATCAGCAGCTTTGGGGCTAGCAATGGCCGCTGCAGTAGCCTTTGGTTACTCCAACATATTTGTCACCAGTCCAAGCCCGGAAAATCTGAAAACTCTTTTTGAGTTTATCTTCAAAGGTAACCTATCTACTTGGTGGTCCACTTGGCGTTTCGTAAACAAAACATTTTTCTTATTTTGTTTTAACGTTTTAGGCTTTGATGCACTTCAATACAGCGAGCACGAAGATTACAGCATTACGCAGTCGAGCAATCCAGAATTCAACAAAGCCGTAGTCCGAGTTGATGTGTTTCACGATCATCGGCAGACCATCCAATACATTCATCCGACAGATGCGGCAAAACTAGGCCAAGCAGAATTAGTTGTGATCGACGAAGCAGCAGCGATTCCACTTCCTCTAGTTAAAGCCCTTCTCGGACCCTATCTTGTTTTTATGGCATCTACTATAAATGGGTAGGTTCATCTTTGATTGATAATCAACTAGAATATTCAAAGTAACTTGTTGTTTAGTTATGAAGGGACAGGTCGATCTTTATCTCTCAAGTTGATCGAGCAGTTGAGAGTACAGAGTCGACCGATGGGTGCTTCTACTAAACAGAAAGAGGTCGATTCTAAACTCGTAGGCCGAAGCTTAGCTGAGGTAATATATATCAAGTGTGATCAACTTCCAGAATCTATTATCTTGAAACTATTCCCTAGATCACTTTGGACGAATCCATTCGTTATCGCAACGGAGACGCGACAGAGGCTTGGCTTAATCATCTCCTTTGTCTAGACGCAACTTTGGCTCCGCCGATGCCGGCAGGTTGTCCGTCCCCAGAAAACTGCGATCTTTACTATGTTGATAGGTGAACTGGATACTTCGCCCGTCAATTGCTAATTGTTATGCTAATTTCATTTTCAATTTTTTGTATTAGAGATGCGTTGTTTTCCTACGATAAAGGGTCAGAAGCTTTTCTTCAGCGAGTCATGTCGCTGATGGTATCATCCCATTACAAGGTAGACAAAATTGTAGGTATGCTGCCCTTTACTCGTCGTCTAATCCATGCTTACTTTCTCTCTAGAACACGCCGAATGATCTTCAGATGTTATCAGATGCCCCAGCCCACCATCTTTTCTGTTTACTTGGACCCTTGTCTTCAACCGGAGGAAAAACGCATGAAGTGTTTTGTGTCATTCAAGTTTGTTTGGAAGGTGATATTTCCAGTGCATCCATCATGCAAGGCCTTGCTCGAGGCCAGAGATCCTCTGGTGACTTGATCCCATGGACCGTGGGAACCCAGTTCCTCGATCAGGACTTCCCAAGATTGTCAGGAGCACGTGTCATCCGCATTGCAACGCATACAGATTACCAAGGAATGGGGTACGGAAGCCGTGCCTTGGATCTGTTAGAGAAATATTATGAGCAAAATATGGTCAATATTGATGAAATGGAAGAGCCCGAACATCAAGGATTGAAGATTGTGAACGAGGAAACTGTTGGGGAGCTAGGAAAAGATCAAGGAAAACCCAGGAAGCTAAAGCTTTTATTGAAGCTCAGCGAAAGAAAACCAGAACGATTAGACTACCTTGGTGTGTCGTTCGGTCTAACTGGCTCTCTGTTGAAGTTTTGGAAGAAAGCGGGCTTTGTACCAGTCTATATCAGGTAGACAATGTCTTTGTCATTTTCGCATATTTTACATGTTTTGAGTTAATGATTAATGTGAAATGTTGTAACTAGACAAACAGCAAATGACCTAACGGGAGAACATTCGTGTATCATGCTGAAGGTTCTGCACAACCAATTAGATGATGCCATCCCTACCGACAATCAATGGCTCCAGGCCTTCTGGTTGGATTTTCGTCGTCGTTTTATTTCTCTGTTGGGATTCCAGTTCAGAAAAATGAGCCCAGCTCTTGCGTTGGCCATTCTTCACAATAAAGCTGTCAACGACACCCATTCTGGTACTAATTTGTTTTGGGACTTTTAAGAGTAAATTGATTAATAGTTTGTTTGTATAAAGATATTTCACGTCAAGAACTCGAGGTGCACTTAAGTCAGTACGACCTTAAGCGACTCGAGTATTATTCCCGCAATATGGCCGATTATCATCTCATCATGGACTTGTTGCCGAATGTCACCAAAATCTATTGTTTGGGTTCCATGGGTGACACTCACTTTTCAGCGGTTCAACTGGTAAGTGCATCAACAACTTTATTAGGAACTCAACAACGTAGTTTAAATTTTGTGGTTACTGTTTTCAGGCTATATTAATCGGTATGGGATTGCAGTACAAAACAGCCGATGAATTAGCTGCGGAACTAGAGCTACCAAGCACACAGTTATTAGGCCTATTTAATCGAACCATGCGTAAGATTTCTCAGTATCTGTCTTCAGTCATCGAGCAAGACGTGGCCGCTGCGCTAGAATCGAAATCTGGCAGAAACTTGGTGTCCCTCGGACAGCCGCTTGCCCAGCCTTTATCAGATGAACTTGATGAGGAGGCTAAAGTAAGCCCTTTTAAGTTTACATAAATCTGGTACCCTAATGTACATCATTTTTGACCACAGAAACTAAAAGAAAAGCAAATGGAGGAATTAAAGAAACTGCAACTCGACGATCTTTCTCAGTTTACTATCAAGGGTAGCGAAAACGAATGGAGCAATGTTTTGGCCAAAAATCCGAAAGGAATCGTCAGCTTGAAAAGGTTTTTTTTAATTTTTATTATTCTACATGTTTTTGCTGCATTTTTTAAATTCTTTTTTATTGTTCCAAAAGTGGTGAGAAAAGACGACTACCTGATGCCCCTGAAGAAGCCAACGTCGAAGACGAAACTAAGCCAGACAAAAAGAAAAAACACAAGAACCAAAGTCAAAGAGGCAAAAAAAAAGTTAAGAAGTAGGCTCTTTATTTCTCTTCAGGTCACTGGTGTTGTGGGGCAAATATATGCACATGTATTTGTCACAGTAATGTTGGCACTGTAAATTAAATCTTATGAGAAGAAATTTTGGCGAACACGAAAGGTATCCGCTTTTATAATTGCTGCTATTTCAGAAACTTTTTCTATGCAGTAATTGCTAGTGGCAGAGATAAGCCGAAATAGTTCACAAAAGGTAAGCGACCAAGACTGTCAAAAGAGTGGCAGAAAGGCTAGCATAGGTTGACGTTCCACTGCCCGTTTCGATTGCGGCCGAATCTGTAAGTTAGAATTTAAATTTTATACATTTTACTTGGCGTAAGGAATTGTTTTTATAGAATCACCGTTCAAGTGAGATTTTGAGATGAAGTGGTCCAGTGTCACAACAACTTGGTCCAGCATATTAAGCCGATCTACAGTTAAAAGTGAAGTGCTGTTGCAGACCTCCAAGCCGCACATCCGTTGGACACCTCGCCATTTACCTTAAGTCATAAGAATTGACATTAAAGGTAAGTCATTTCAGAATATTTGTCTCCTGTCAAGATACGTACTGGTATCGGTGAGAAGGATGGCCGGCAGTGGGTTGTTGTTGTGATTCCAAAATGGCACATGATCTTGTTTCAAAAATTCAAATAACGCGGGCGATGCGGCCGTCCGACGGATTTCCAGCTGGATTAATGGAAATTGTCCTTGAGTATCAGTTTTGTTCCATTCTTGCGCAATAACGTAGTCCAACTGCAGACTCCTGAGTCTTTCCTTAGTAACCATTGCCACGTAGTTGCCCTTGTACATGTTTGCTTGCACTTGACTGAACGCTTCCGGGAATGACTTTGTTTATTTCAAACATTGTTCAGTTAAACTCATTTCAAAGTAGAAATTTAATAATTTTTTACCTTATCAAATCCACTGGGAAGAACTTGGGATCCTGCGCTGCTATTGTAATTCATAACTGAATCAAGGACAATAGCTCCAAGAAAACCTGGTTTGGGTTGTTCGTCAAGGATGGTCGCCAATTTTTCTTTAACAAAGAAATCACTTCCCCCAGTTTGCCCCAGGCCATCGCTAAACTCCTGCAAAAAGACAGCAGGAGTTTGAATTTTGTTACACAAATATGCAAGAAATATTTCATTACGTTTTGGATATCGAAGGCGACAAAGATGATTGTGTTTAGAAGAATCGCTTTGCGGTTAACAATAGCATCAGCCAGTCCGCGGGCTACTTCCAACATGGCTACCACGCCGGAACCATTGTCGTCGATACTGATTAATGGAGAGGCTTCGGAATCGTAATGAGCACCGATGACTAGGATCTCGTCGGTAGCTTTGCCACGATTTTTGCCAGAGAATGTAACGATGATATTCTGACCTTTGATGTCAGTTGACATATTGGGCACGAAAGATATCTCCGTTTGAAAGTCTTGGATTTCCATCGTTACGTTCGGTACGTTGTGCAGGATCTTCTGAAATTCTTCCACAATCGCAGAACGAGCTTTAATCCAATTAACTTCGTTGAGGTAAGGGTGTCGCGGCAATGCAAAGTGTTCGGTGAGTAAACTTTTGTAACGACCTATCCTTTCGCTGGCAATCGACCTGCTGGAAGCGGCTGATTTAGCTTGTCCGTCTGCAACAGGAACGTTTCAAAGAAAAAAGGGCAATTAAATAACAGCTCAATTTAATGCGTTGAGCCTTTCGATCATCCCATTTTATTTTTTTGTGCGTGTTTGTGGGCTACGTTTGTGTGTGTTGTGGTGTGTATGTTTGCGTGTGTGGGTAGATATTCTTCGGACAGGATATCCGCCCAGCACAGTGTGTACACACGGTTGAACGCTTCTTTTGCAGCAGTCACGTTTGTTTAATTTACCCTTTTTCTTTTCTCAACAAATAAAAAATATAATTTCAACAAAGAGGGACTGGAGAAGAACTGCGCTATTTTAGAGCTGGAATGTGTAAATATTGCCTTAGCGTTTCCTGCCATAAATCCTGATGCAATTGGCAATTCGGCTCAAATTTTATCGTTTTAACAAACGATCGTTAATTTAAACTGCGGTTTGTGTTTGCCTCGTTCGAAAATAATTTGCGCTTATCGTTTCTAGGTGTACTCTATGCCGTCGTGTAATCATAAAAGATTACAAAATATCGAGTCTAGCTTTTTTATGGGCCCGATGATAAGGTAAAAGTCTAGAACTAAAGCAACTTCCGTCAAAATGAATTAGGACAATAATGCGAACTTACCAGCTGTGTAAATGGCGATAGTGGTGATAAGTAACAGTTGCCATCGTGCCATGTTGTTTATCAATTGTATTTTTAGGTGGGCTATAAAAGATTGTCTAACGACTGGCGAAAACGAAAGTGAACTGACCTGGACTGTTCTAACGAAACACTCTCTTATACGAAAATGAGACATAAGATACGAGTCATGTGTGTGGGAAAGCCAATCGTTTCTTCTCTTCCAGTCATTGAGAACCAACTCCGATTGCTGAAATATCCCGCCCTACATCCGTCCCACGTAAGTTTGAAAAATAAACAAATTGACACATACTGATGACCTAACCGGATAACAAAATTTCAAGTTAAATTTTCTTGTTGAACTATGGATCATTTCTTCTTCCTGCTCAAATGGAGAAACAAGACAACCGCATTGAAGTTTAAGCGGGTCGGGTAGCTGTCACGCCAACCAGTGATAACAAGAGTGCTTCTCGGTCACCCCTCCATGGCCACCCTTATCGACTCACTCACGCGCTTATCGCTAGGATTTTACAATTGATTAGGGCGACTCGTCTCTTAGCCTCGGATCGATAAGGTATAATCTATTTTATTTTCCTTTTTTTTTTATTAATCAAGGATTTTGTTCTCAATGAATAGAGCAAACGACCGCGTGAGCAATATTCTGCACATAATAGAAGCTGATTAGAGTTCCGAAATTAAGAAATTTGGGCAGATAATGTCTTAGAAACAAAAGAAGGCGACCTGAATGGCCAAGGATGTGAAACTTGAACATTCCACGTCTACCAACTTGAAGGAAAAAGAAACATTTGAAAAGAATGACCCTTGCGCGCGCACAGAGAACCTGTCTGTTCCAGCGAGTCACGTGATGTCGATGATCGGCCACGCCTCGTTCCACTATTCTACCTGTCCGTGTGCTGCCTTAGAGATCGATTCATTTACCTTTTTCCCGTTTCTCTCACTCGTTCCTCTTTTGCTTGTCTATGGGTTTCCATCTGATGCGCCTCACAAACCGGATGCCTCTCCGCATGCCAGTGACATGGTGTGCCATCCTTGTCCAGTAGTTGCTTCATTCCTTTGGTCCAATCGTTTACTCGCCACCTTCATTTGTGATATCATTCAGCCAAAGACAAGTGCACGAAAATCGTCTCTATTGCTGAAGGTGGACAATCGGTGGATGGAAATGGGTCCGTCATGAGTCCGTTCATTCTCCTACTATTTCGAGTCGGATTGGTGGCCGTCGGCTGGTTCGCCGCAGAATCCGCTCCCGTTTTGCCGTCTTCGTTGGATGTTGGTAAGTCAATGAAAAAACAAAAAGAAAACGATTGTTATTTCACCCTGCCTTTATTTTTGTTTTGGGTTCCAGTAGAGTTATGTTTCGGTATGTTTTTTTTTAAGTTCCAACACCTCAGCGACGAACAACAACACAAAAGACTGTATAGACGAATAAACGATGGCGTCACCCATGGCAACCGTCGAGTTGTTGGTTGTTCGGTCCCTTCCGGCACACTCAACCTGACGTGCTTATGCTCTTTCCTATAAATAGTTCATTATTTATTTTTATTTTTTTTATTATTTCTTTTTCTACTGACTTCCTGTTGTGCATTTTTCTTTTTTGCAGAATTGGTGGACATTGTAGCTGTCGATGGCGATGAAATTGTACAAAGTTCTATGATCACACCATTCCCGTCTGGCAACGGCGTGGGTGGCTTACTGCCGGATGAGCCCAACTTTTTCTGGAGTGGCTCTGGTGATGATCCCGATGCTGGAATGACATACTGGATCACTACAACAATATACAAAACAGCCGTCGTGACCATGACTCCATCAACGCCCAAACCAACAATCGCCACCACATCTCCTAGCATTACCCCAACTCCACCTATGAAAGAAGCATCAAGTCCACCCATCACTTGGCCAGTCGAAGCGTTTCAACCGCGCAATTGGATCAGGACAATCATTCGTTCAGATATGAATGAAACCTCGCCCCGATTTCATCAGCTGATCCAGTCGAGGCTTGGCAGGATGTACTCCGACCTCCTCCAACAACGTAATGTCACAAACGTCATAGGGATTGGGGTACCGCTAGCGCACGTCATCATCCATAATATCACTCGACGATCGGGGGACATTGACGTCATCTATTCGTTATCGACTTGGCATCATCAAATACCAATGGATGGATCCATTACTAGTCGCCTAGTCGAACCTTATTTGGCGGTGGCAGCCGTGCGGAGAGTCGACGTCACGCGTCAGTTATGTCACAGGCCGGCAAATGACACCCAGGAAGTGAGCCTGTGCCTGTCCGTTGTCAACCAAGCCGAACGTAATTTATTTTTTTCCTAACAATGAAATGTCATTAACGCTCATCATTTTTCAATTTTTATTTTTGTATGCGTGAAGCTTTCTCGCGAGCAGAAGAGACGAGCGTAGCCACGAGGGCTGGCACGGGTTATCAATACTGGATCGTTGGAATCGTCGTTGGTGTCCTTTTGATTGTCATCGTCATCGTTGTGTTCATCTATTTGAATGGTCGTAAAAGGGACACGAAGAGAAATAATAAAAGAGATGTGGCCGTCGGCGAGTCTTCTCCTCACGTGCTACAATCGGAACCTGTTCGCGATAGTCGAAGTAAAGCCGCCAGGATATCGAAGAATATCGTTTCAAAACTGGTGAGTTTTGTGCAGTTTTTTTTTTCTTATTACAATGAATTTAAAACTGATTTAATTAACGTAAAACACGAAATATTGTGACAAACGTTGCATGGGTCCTCCTCGTCTTCAGTTCAGCTATTCCACGAAATCGTTATTTCAACTGGTATAATTTCAAAAATGCCTTGCGTGTGCAATGATGTCTTGTAAGCCGAATCAATCATTAAAAAAGGAATCGACATTGAGATAGTTCTTTTCCCCTTTATCGTGCAATGTCTGCATATCCAAAGAAAAACATGCACGATGTAGCCTTGATGGATGATGGTTTGCCTTACAACTACAAGATGGATCTAATCTCATTCGTAGGTGGCAAAAGACTCCACGGAAGTAGAAGAGGATCCTGACCCGTGGGTGCGGAAGGCACGCAGTACGTCGAAGAAACAACTTAAACACAAATTGCGGCCTCAGACTGCGCCAGAAAGAAATGCGCATCGCCAGAGTTCTAGCAGCCTTTCGGCCATTTTATCCGGATCGACATCGTCCACGTCGAGCAGTCTTGACCGAATGGAATATCGTCTATCCCGAGAAGAACCCATCCAGCCAAGTCGGGGAACCCGTCGTCTAAAACGGAAAAGAACGGTCAAAGCGGATGTTTTATCACCGGAGAGGGCAAAGGCTAAGGAAAAACTAAAAACGACGGACACGTCCATTTTAAAAACGAGTCGTCGGATTATGACGTCGGTTGAAATGGAAACTCAGGAAGTGGTGGCCGATTTCAGCGACTACCCAGACACTCCCGACGATGTGTCTCACGAGGTTGAATTGATTCTTACGACAGACGATCTTGGATGGCAACCGGGCAGTCTCATTCCATCGTGCGTGACGGCCGGTGTTTTTGGGTAACATAAAACTATTTTATTTTGTTCCAGTCAGTTGAATACATTTTTTTTTTAAGTTCTAGGAAAATATCGTCAGCACCTGTCGTACTTGAAAGTGCTGGACATGCTGAAGAAGATGGGCGGCATTTTATGAGGCCTAAACGGGCGTGGTCAACGCCAGATCACGTGCAACTCAATGGGCAATCAAAGAATGTCGAAAACGTCATCGTTCCAGTTCATTACGAATCGTCGAACATTGTGAGTTCGGACGACCATTCGATTCCAGGACGGCAACAAGCGACTCATTTAAAACATCCAGCACTTCATATCCATTCCATATCGTATCCTACTTGGCCGAGCTTAAGTGACACTGATCCTGCCATCGAATTAATTCGCACAATCAAAGACGAGTTGAAAAAATTCGATCCCAAAGTTTCTTAGATTCAATTGATACGTCGTTTCGTGTTCAAAACAAGTCGTGACAAAAGGTCCCTTTCCGACCAATTCATTTGTTTCTTCTGCGGTAACAATTGTGGAATATGAGTGTGTGTCAAATAACGTTTGCACTGTACATTGTATGATGAGCATTTGATGGGGAATTTGATTTTATTGTTCGAGCGTTACTGTACAAACCTGCAAAATCTCTTTTTGTAGCGTATTTCTATTCTTCTACCTGTCCCCTTGTTGTTCCCGATTCACTGTCATTCTTTTCCTATCAATTAAATCGATTTTCATCATCCAGAATCCGGAGCTCTTTCTTTTCAACCTTTTTTCAGTTTTGATAGACACACAAACAAAGTTAAGTGATAGTGAGAAGTAGTATACAAACTTATACGAGTGATTAGCGTGCGTGATTGGCTAACGTTCAACGAAAAATGACATTTTCAGGGTCGTAATTGTCAATGATTTTATTTTTCCAATCCAATCAGTGTTATCTTCAGTGACAAACATGTGGCCACCGTCTTACGCGGGCGGCGTTTTTTTAATTGTTTCAACCCAATCAGTCTTATCAAATGAATTTCGGCTGTTTATTATCTAGAGAACAGCTGTATTCTTTATTAGTTTTAGGAGAAGAAAGAAGAATGAATCTTGATTTATGGCTTTGATCTGAAACTGAAACCTCGTTTTCTGAGAGCATCGGATACACTGCAACGATCCAACAGTCTTCGCATGACGTCTTATTGATTTAATGCCATTGATATGGTTAACCTTTGTTTCCGTATGTCTTTGCATTGTTGCTTGTTATTGCGTGTCGGATACCTAATCAACGTGGGCTTATACAATGATTCGCGACGAATCTTACGAAGCTGGCCGTCTTTGATGATGGCCGGGTACTACGTGATATAGAACACCCGTAACTTTTTTTTACATTTTACGTCAACAGTTGGATTTGTTTCCCTATTCTTGCTTTATTCACATCTATTCAAAATGATGATGATTCAAACTTTATTAACATTTCTTTGTTTGAAGGGTGTACGTATGTAAAGGGTGAGCTATGATCTAGGTGTTTAGATGTTTGACATAATAACATTACCGAGATATGTCGCTTATGGGATACACAATATCGCAAGTAGGTGATCCAGAGCTACCATTAGCAGCCCCTCAGACTTGACTTGCGCTTGGATTATTGTGTCATGTTACGTGATGTGATAAGCCTAATCAACAATAGCCCCAAGAAAGTTTTGCTAACCTTCTTCTTTCTTCGTTCAATGCAACAAAAGGCAAAAATTGATCATTCTTTTAAGCTTTGAGGTTAAAAATTTACACATTAATAATATTTTAAACACCGAGAATAGTTTAAAAAGCAGCTTGATAAAAGAAGATTGTATACATTCAGGATACTTCAATGAATAACATGTAATGCTTAATAGAATTGCACATGTAAGAGAATTGATTGCCTACCTGTTTTAATGTATTAGGAATTCGTCTTAAGCTAATCAAAGGAACTGTTTAAGACGAGAACCAGCCTACAGTGATAACATTGATTGGAAGCAAAAGCCCGTGAGCATTTAGTGAATGTTGTCAGGAGCACTGATTGTCGTTGACAAAAACCGTTAGTCACGCACACCCACCCACCTTTCAATTAATTTCGTGATTTTCGCATTGTCCTTTTTCTTGTAACCTCTCCAGAAGGTCAGCATGCCGATTAAAAAGTTGTATAACTTATACAGCATTTAAGAATTGAAATCACTGGCGTTTTTCCTTGCCTGATTCTTATAAAAAGCTTGTTACAAGGCCAGCGAGAATGTAATTCATGATATTGAGGACCATACGGTCGCATCAGTTGTCAATCACAATTGCAATAAAGAAAAACTTCCTGGAATTTTATCAGCCTCCGAAATGAAGAATAAACCGAGCACCTAATACGTGCACGTGAGATAACCTATATAAGAATACAATAGCTGCAAGCCACAGATGTCCTTCTGGTGACTTCTTCGAAGCCCCTTTTTTCCCGATAGCCGCGGCCGTATAAAACGACTAGCACTGCGGACGTTTGAGGACAGAAGGCAACAAGTAAACGCAAGACAAGCATCTTGTTGGAGCTCCCCAAAACATTCATCGTCTTTGATTTGCGTTATTTCGTACAAGGTGACGCTGTCAAATTTAGAATTAAACTTCCTCCAACAATGAACTGCCTCAAGTTCAATCTCGTCGCCGTTGCGATCCTCGTTCTCAATGGGGTTACCGCAATGAAGTTTCAGGTAATTATACAGATTTATCTTTAGTTTAAGAAAGCATTTAAGCAATACACGTAAGGTCGAGTATTTATTCTTATTGCTTGACGGTGACATACTCGACTTAACTGAACGTGAATTGTTGAAGGCCTTTCTTAAAGGATTTTCATATTTAACTTATTAATCATTTGTTTTGAAAATTCTGCTTGCTCGGAACACTGACACGTTAAATCAGAATCTGTAAACTTGGTTGAAAATGGCTTGACTAATTCTATTTCTACAGGGCAACGAGTACCCATTTAGATCCTTTTCTTATCCTAAAAAAATTGTTTTCCTGCTTCATTTTCCTTATTTGTTCGCTTCTGTGAGGTGGTCGTGTATGGCTTGTTGTAAAAAGGCTCAATGTTTCTTAACAATAGCTCGTCTAAAGAACGTGACAAGGCGCTCAATAGTTGACCATATATTGCCAGTTTCCTCTCTATTCACCTCATTCAATTTCATTTGTAGAGTGACGAGGCGGCGGGAGTAGAACGGGAGCGTGATTTGGATAGACTCGGAGGTGGTCAGCACATTCTTCGCGGTTTCGATTCAATAGGGGAAGGCAGTCTACTTCGAGCAATTTACCGAGGCAAGTTGCTTGATACAATTAACTTATGGCTTTCAAAGGCCAAGTGTATCGTTTTATATTTTCCTTTAGTTTTAAGAATATCACAGGGTATTGGTCAATATATTGAACTGTTCTCTTTAAAATTTGATTTAGAAAAACCACGAGATTTTTTGCGGATAAACAGAGGATTGGATTCACTAAGCGGTGCCTCTTTTGGTATGGAGAAACGCCTAGACTCGTTGACGTAAGAGATTTTTTAAAAAATATTTATTTATGATAAATGATTTGAATTAAACGAATTGTTTCTTTACACTAGTGGGCTGGGATTCGGCAGCCAAAAGCGCAATCTAGATGAAATTGATAGATCAAATTTCGGTACGTTCGCCAAACGAAACCTGGACGAAATCGATCGCAGTGATTTCGGCCGTTTCGTTAAAAAGAGGGAAACCATTGATGGAGAGAGTTCTCTACAACGTTGAGTCTTTCGTTCTTCTTTTTGTTCCGAGTACGAGTTGGAAAGGAGCTTGCTTTAACATAGATCTCCAGCATGTCAAACGAAAGTTATTATCATACACTATCGTCGTCTCTGATTTCAGAATCACAATGCCGATAGGGCTTTATAGGCCAACTGCACTCGTCATTATAGGTGCACATTATGGCTTTGTTATTTATTCAGTGTATCTGCAGTGACTCCTTCCAATAAATCAACATATTTCAATCAAATTGGTGTTCTTATTTTGCATCAAAGCGACATGTGGTTTTTCTCGAATTTTACCTTCCTATACTCTAAAATTACACGTGCCAACATAGTACAAGGACACAGGTAAGTGTGGAGGAAGGGCAAGCATTTTACGTTGTGTGGGGGGCGTATAAGCAATAGAATGAAACGATAATAAGTTACTTCATTTTCTCTAATCTCTTATAACTCTAATTTTGGCGACGTATGAATACCAATCAATAATCAAATGTGAACTGTTAACATGAATGGCTTCATCAGCACACACGTAAGCGCATAATACGCACACGCTGAACTCCCAAACGTTGAATTAATTGCGTCGTTATTCAGTTCTGTATCGGACAAGCTGATTGATTTTCTCGTCATTCTGAAGCAATGCTCATTTCAAAATGAAAAGCTAATGCGTACTCAGAATTCTCCGCGTGGGATATATTTTTATTAGAACAGCAACATGTACATGATTCTGAAACAGGTGATTAACAATGCATCGTGAAACATGACAAAATGGCTCGATATATTAACGAGGCCATAAAACAGCTTGTGTAACGAAACGTGCGCTATATCGGATATAGCCCCATTTTCGAATTTAAAAAATTCCAAATAAAACTGAGATCGTTTGAAAGAACTTGCGGGAGAACCCCTGAGACGAGCCCAGCAAACTTATTCTTCCCAAAAAAAAAGAGACCAACAATATTTGATTCCAGAAAATTTTTTATCAATAAATTCAAAAGTGAACCAAGCAATTGTGTTGTCTAATCCTATCATCTACCTAATTATTCAGCTAAAGGGCAATCATAACAAAAGACTCAATTTTGTACAGTTGGATTCGCTTATTGCTCACTAATAGCTATCTCCATTCGTTGACATGAACGTTCGCATTGCTATTCGTTTGAATAGAGGATGTGTCTCACATAAGTGCCCTTTTTGTAAATGAATTTGAATTAAATACAGGTAAGAAATAAAGGTATTGACCTTAATAGCAAAACAATGAGGAGTTTTTCTTTTTGAAAGTGTGCCGGACACTCGTATATCGTTGACAATGGTACATGTAAAAAAGATTAGTTAAGGAAAATAAGCTTGAATGAGGTTGTAAAAAGTGCTGGATCAATGTGTTTTGATAATGCTGGTGAATCTTGTCAAACTTGTTTTTAAGGTTTAGGATTGAGTTTAACAATGTTTGTCCCGTACGATTTGTAATTGTAAATAATGGAGTTTTCGTCATACTCGGGAATGTCTTTAAATTTGGGCGGTTTAGTTCTGACGCTAGTGGATCGTGGTGTTGTGCTAACGAAGGCAGACTTTGTTACTGGCTGTTTATGAAAGGCTTCTTTAGTGGTCTCGTTCGCCATTTTGACCCTCACTCTTTTTGCCCAGTCATCGATTGTTTCTCCCTCGATTCGAATCGGAGGGCTGTCCGTTTCTTCTAGACGAACCCACCACTCATCACCTGGCAGGAGGATTCCAGGAGGACCTTTTCTGATCACGTGACTGTCGTTTCCTAGCACGGAAACTGTCGGGCTATTTGGGCTTCGAGTGTTCAATAGATTATCTTGACTAAAGATGACTAATCCGTCAGGGTGAATAGCCGCGTACATAAACAAAATCGAGAAGCAAAGAATAACTAGGAAAACAAGCATGAGAACCATGATGGCGAACCAACGGCGTCATGTCTGCCTCGCAGCGCCTTCCGATTGGAATTCATCCACTCCATCTTCATCAGCTAAACTGCCGTCGTAGTCCAGCGACGGCTCGCGTCTACCTTTCACCGGTATTTCCATTAAAATTGGTTAGTAACACAATCCAGCCAATGATCCAGCTCGGTGTGTTGAGGCTGGTTCATTTTCCCAACAAACAAAATTTCAAGACTCACTGACCTGCCGTTACTCCCACTGTTCGATTTGCGGCTGGGCCGGTTGGATTTAGTGGAACTTCGACTGACACGCGTTGGGCTGCCCAGCTCGTAAAGTTCGTGAAGTTCTTGAAGATTAGATCCTCTTGAAGAGCCTGGTATCGGCCGTCCTAAATCTCTCGGTCGTGTTGCTGCAACGGCCCCTCTTCGACTATCACGTTCACGGCCTTCTCGACTGGGCGTCATCGCACGTCCTGGAATCTGAATTAAAAAGTTATGGATGAAGGCTTCCCCATTCTAGGGTAAATATTTTTGAATCAATCTATTGCCCAGGGTATCATGCTACCTACTCGCTTTCCGTTGCCTTGCGATTCACGAGTGGATGCAGATGAGCCCGTGGAATAACCAGTGTCCTGACGTGTTGTGCGTTTCTTTTCTTTCCTAAAACCACTAGACGTATGAGGCTATTATTATTTGAAAATATTTATAGTTATCTTACGATTGACTAGTTGAACAACGGCTGGACACTGAGCGATTGGTTGGTGATCTATTGGACGGCTGCGGTACAACTCCGGCCGTCTTGCGGGGCATGGGCACTGGCCGCGTTTGACTGGCACCTGCTCTTGGCCTTGACGATGGATTCGATCTCACTTCATCCACCACACCATACCGGCTGAAAAAAATGAATGAATTATATTAGTTTATTATTCAAAACAATACGATGAGGTTATTTACTTGTTTGCTCTACGTTTTCCAGCATCTTTCTCTCTGGAATATTCTAATTCCGCAGAGCTTTGCGATTCTACGTCATCATGAGCCTCTTCATTATCGTTATCTTCTTCTTCCAGATTGCTGAGCCTCTCAGCTTCAAAATCAGATTCGATGAGATCACCTCCCTCGGCATCACAACCTGCTCCTAAATCGGCACTGAAACACGTTGATCTGTCGGGACTAGAATCGATTTCAACCGACATTTCGGCCGTGACACTGAGATCGCCAGTAGACAAAGATCTTCTTCTTCCCTGATAAAAGAAAAAGACATCAAGAAACTATAAAATGGTATGGATTTGTTTTGAATAATCTACCCGTGAATATTGTCTCCATGATGTTTCATTTTCCGTGTGCAACAGGAAGGCGGAACTATGCGCTGGATAGACAGCCGCTCCATCGTCTTCTGATGCCGTGCGCACCAATTTCGCCACCGCCCGTTTCGGTGATTTAGGCGATTTGCCTCTGACACTTGCCGGACCAGGTGTCACTTTAACGATTTTAGTGGCACGTAAGTTTCTACTGGACTCCATGCCACCAGCGCCGCTTCCAGGAGACGTGCCTCGTTTCTTACTGGAATTGCTGGACATGATTTGATTTTTTCCTATCACCGTGTCTCCTTGCTTACTCGACTTAAATCCTTTACGCTTTTCGGCTTGAACGACAATGAGCCGATAGAACTGGAGAGTAATGACCAACGTGTTCTTTGAAATGAAAAAGCTGTCATTTAACTTCCTTTTAACTCTTAAACGATTTGATGGGATACCTTGCACGTAAAGAAAATGTTGGTCTCGCTGATAATTTTGTAGTGCAGAATGAGTAGCAATCGAAAGATAAAGAATGGAGCATCCTGCAGGATTATGTTGATAAGGATAGACCAGACGTCGACTGAACAGCACACATTTTTGGCCGTGTGACAACAATTGGGCTTCTTCTCTTTCACGCGCAATTTGCTTTTCTTGCTCTTAGTCGGACTGGCCGTCAACACCATTGTGAATTGAAGCAAACTCCACGACCAGATTGCCAAGATGATGATGCATAATACACGATTGCTGGCCACCTTGTCATCCTGCGAGACCAATTGTTGAGTACACGATAAGCAATTAAGAAAATAAAAGAAACGAAACCTTGAAAGAGTCGAAAAATTCAATGATGTCAGCAGCAGTGCCGATATAAACTAGCAGCAGCTGAGATAGTTGATCCCTAGTTAGGTCACCTTTGGGTAATAACCATCGACCAATGATGAGAATGAGCATCAGAAGCTGTTGGATAACAGTGGCCCATCTCTCTGCTGAAAGCGTCAATGGGATTTTGACGCCCTTTCAATTTAAACAAAATATGTTTTAAGTGAATTTTGCAGAATGATGGTCAAAAGAGGCTTACTCCAATCTCGGACAGTTCTTCTGTCGTGTTCAGGGCGGAGAGCGATATGTTGGGACCTTCTCGTTCCTCAAGCCTCCTATCCAATTTATCAAATTCCAGCAGCCATATCGACGGCACGACACTCGACAAATAAAGAAAAACACTCGGGCAAAACCTGGAAAAGATCAAAATCCATTCACACTTCCATGATTATCATAAAGAATCACACACCGACGCATCCGGTACCCGTGTTAATGAACAAGACGTAACGTGATAACCAACGAGGCATTCCTAATTGCTTAACGAGGCTTACGGACATGGGATTAAGATGTCTAACTATCCTCGATGATTACCCTGATCATAGAATAGCGAGCTGAGAAAGACAAGGCACCAAAGCCTGAAATCCGGTGTTCACGATCGCGCACCTCCTGGTTAAATATCTTTGGCAGGATTGCGGAAGGTCCACTAATCAAGCGAAACAGATGGAAAGCTATACAAGGGGATTGTAAAAAAAAAAAAAAAAGGCTACTAAAAAAAAAAATGTTCTGTATAGAAATACGCAGTCGTCGTTTCCTTGATGATAGTTTCGCGGCCAAATATCCTTTGCGCTGAATGCGTGAGTTGTTATGCTCGTTTTCTTTTTTCTCCGTCTTCTACGCAATAGTCGTATCCCATGGCCCATGCTAATGCAATGACATAAATTCAGAGAGCAGGAAATGGGCAAGTCGAAGCTTGGTTTGTTAGAAAAAGACAAGATCGATTCTGCTTTTTGACGATCCAATGAATGGCAGATAACGCAAGTCACTCAGCCAAGAATATCAGTTGTTTGCTGATTCAGTTCTATACCCTTCTTTTGCGAACTAGGCAAATATTCTTGTGGCTTCTACACCGGGAGGACAATACAGGGGGATAAAAAAAAGGACGGATGCAAAAATTCCAACAACGAAAAAAAGAAGATGCCAAATATTTTCGGGGAATGCGATGAGAGTTATTTCTTATAGTCTGGCAAGATCATTAACTACATCTTTGGATTTGCAGTGCTTTCATTGTTATAAAAGAAAACAAGTAATCAGATACTGTTAGAAGGTTCCATGGAAATGGCATTTGTTTTAGCGAAACACGGAGCGTTTTTACAATGTCAACATCTCTGTGTTGGTCAAACATTGGGTGGGAAACACCATCGGGCAAGATATCCAACATGTAAACACGTAAGGGTACATGCAATCGATATGCCAAGCTTGTGATTTTGCCTCGATTGACACAGACGCACAATTCTATTTGCCAAAGAATTGTGAATTTAAATGCTGTTACTTCGTAACTTGTTAATAGTTTATGCGTTGTTTACGGCTGTGCGGTTGTATTCTCAAATAGATGCGTTGGCCATACATTATGCGAAAAGGGGAAAGACAGCACTTTTAAAAATTGCCTTCCAAAAGCGCTTAGATTGGACACGTGATGAGCCATTGTGCGCTATTTAAATTGATTGACTTGATGTTCAGCGGGCCAAACTGCTTAGGCACGCCAGTTCGCTTATCGCCACCATACAAAATTCAGTTTAAGAAAAATCATAGGGATTGTTTACATTCCCTTTTCTTTTCTCTAATGGTGACACGAAAAGCGCAAGCTGTACGATCTGTATCTATACCAGTAACGATTGTGATATTTAAATTTGTTGAAGCATCCAGACTTTATTTGCCCCCACCATGCACTCGACTATAATTGGCTATAGTGAATCTTAAAGCATCATAATAAAAGAGAAAGAAAAATCAATAAAAACAAATAAGGCAAATGGATTGCGGTTATCAGGCGATTCCGCTGTCCCGTCATCAATAGACGAAGGACCCTCGCAAACTAGATAGTCTTAATACTATTTATTAAATCTATACACGAGAGTTATGCTAGAGTATGATGAAGCTAGCTGCAAGAACTGCAGTTGTTATTCTACTGGAAGGAGGGACGCGTTATGTAGATGATGGCTGATAGATTCTTTGTGCGTACAATCTAAACTGGTTACGTGTGATGGATTGACGTGTAACGCCTTTACACCACCCACAAGCCCGCCCAAGTCGCTAACCAGTATAGCTTTACAATGTGACATACAGATCTATTTTTGGCAAGCCAAAAAACACATCTTTCTTGTTTTTTTGTTTTTTTTACTAACGCAGTTGACGTGAGGTATTTGGAGGCTGCACACTCGCTATTGGTAATCAACACTAACTGGCACTGACAGGAGAATTGGAATATTCGAGGGCCAAAAAACAAAAAGGGTTTGCCGTACGATAAATTCCTTTTTGCACGTTAACGGCGATAGGTTAAAATAAGAAATCAACGCTATCGTCATCGGGCAATAGAAAAGGGATACGTACCACCTCCATTCTTGGTTAGCTTTGATAGTCAGTGTAAATATTCCCTCAAAGGCTAGTACCAGAAGTGAGATTGACAGGTACCAATAGGCAGGATCCAACTTAATGGTTGTAACTCTCCATATTGCTGTGAAATTACGTAAGAGATAGAAAAAAACCACGTTGATTTTCATTGAATCACATTGAAATGCACTTGATTAACCCTTGAAATAATTATACGTTATCTACGTTGGAAAGTACTCTTTCTAAATGACGTCCCACCGCACCCTAGTTCAACGTGAATACGGGTGCATTGTCATTACGTTTAACTAACCTATAAATCCGTGTCCGGCGAAAATCAGACGTGTCAAAATAGCTTTAAGAACGTCCACCACTTTGCCCATGTCTCTGTTAACCAGTTCACTTTGAACTATATACTTCTAACCTCCTAAATGTTAGTGAACAAGTATCCGCAATTTCAGAAGACCAAAGACTATACACACAATTAAAAAAAAAATACACGGTGATGAGTGCAGCTCTTTCAATCAGCGTCCGTTTGGTTAAACGTTCATTTTTGTCCCTCTCTGGAACAACACTGGCCACTGGAACCGAAAAAAACGTCACAACGGCACGCACGATAAAGACACGGCTATTCGACGGAGGGAGAAGAATGGTGAATCTAGTGGAACTAGAAGATAAACATTGCGCTGGCTGGTAGTAAAAAGTGGTTTTTTTCTGGGCTGTTGCCGGATTTAAAAGGAGAAAGAAACTGAGGACGGACTCAATGGAAGGCGAAAAGAAAAACAGGGGGGAAAAACATCGCCGCAAGAGAGAACGAGAGAGAGAGGGTTCCGCGCCGCCGCAGCAATCTGGCAAGTTGCCGAAGACGTCACACCCTTCAGAGGGTCATCATCTGAAAATGTTGGCGAAAAAAGGAAATCAAGCAACAACAACAACAACCGTCGACGATATCATTATACTCTTCCGCATCGACGTCGGATGACGTCGCCATTCTTGAAATGTGCTTCCGCGGCACCGTCCGAACGCAGGGGGGCCATTGACCAGTTGCGGCCGGATTGGTTCCAATTTGGACGTTCATTCTTGTTTCTTCTTGCCGTTTGAATTGATTTTAGAGGTTCCATTCATCGTTACCCCCCCTCCATAGTTTCACGTCAGTGAATTCTGGAATGAAATCATCGATATATATCCCTGAGCTACAATAATTGAATACAATTTGTATGAAAGAAACTAAGGTGATCTATCAGTCCCGCCCCCGCATTTTCCACCTACCAATTTGAGCAAGTCAGGCAATCTGTTGCATTATGCAAGGGTTAAAGAAGGTCTTTTCCCCTTTTTATGCTATTTAAATTCAAGACTTTTTTCCTCATATAAATGTCTATGGTGTTGAGACAACCATCATTTGTTCAACATCATGTGAGAGACGATGGGGGGGGGGACATTGCAGACGCAGTGATGTATGAGGTTGATGCATTCTTTTTTGTTCTTTGCCGAACGGGGGAGGAAAAGGATGTCCAAAGATTTGATAAATGCAACGGCACGAGGCTTTTTGGCAGCTAATCACGTTGGATCCTGCCGGGCTGCATGAAGGTGCATCTCCTACATTTTTTGTCTATCTGTCTATGTTTGGCTAAGTCTGCTTGCCAAGGAAACCGAAACTCGTATAGGGCTCAGACAAGTACAATGTGTAGACTAGACGTTCACACAAGCGAACAAAACATCCGAAACCAAACGCTTTCATCCTTTTGTGAAATAAGCGATCCGATGATTGTCGGTACGAGTGCCGCTCCATATCAACTTGGCCAAGTTTCTTTGCAACGTTAAGTCATCGGTTCGTCTCTATAGGTGTAGGCGGTGATAAAGAAAAAGGAGTCGTTACGTCATTGGGTAGTTTGCCATGCACGTAGACCTACACCGGAAACGGCTGATTTGCATAGATGTACACGTCAAACTTGCGGCTCAATGGAGACTGTGATCACAGTTGGCATTTTTGTGCTGTCGCTATTTGGCAACCGCTTTAGCCCTTCGTGTGTGGTCAAATGCAAATAAGATGACGCTCGTGACGCCGGAAATGATTTTTTTTTTTTTTTTTTTGTTTTTCTTCTGGCGCTCGGAATCGTTTCACACAACGGCCATCGCTGTCCATGTCAAACTGCCAAAGACCTTTCCGTATATTTTTGTTCCCCTCTTTTTTCTTTTCATGTTGTTTTTCCAGCTGGGGTTTTCCCGACTGTTGACGAAAAGAAAATTCATTTTTCTGAGCTATACTTAGAGCGCTACATTTTTCGGTTTGCTTTAACGTCTGTATAACACAAGAAAAAAAATCCTCCTATTTTTTTTTTTCTAATTGCTTTCCATAGGCGCATGACGGCCATAGATGATCCACTAGATCGACTTCGTACGTATATCCAACCCTGGTGATTAACGACGTGCTGGCTGCCACAGCGATTGGCAACCTTTTCTCAACATGAGTTATTGATTATCCAGTTTGAAAACGTTATGTTAGGGCTGAAACAGTGTGAGATCTGCATTCGTTTCTAGAAGCTATCCGTTGGTTTTACGGATAGCTTCGTTTCCGGTCCCGCAAAAAGCTACGTCAATGTTACATCCTATGCCTTTCCATTGGTTCCTTCACTAACTGTGTTTCAAACTCATTTTTACACAGTTGATTTATACAAGGAACACATCACTAGTCCGACGGGCTGCGAATGTTTCAAAGTTAGTTTAAATGAAACCTATCATCAACCCTGGGAAATATGTAAATGATTTCCAGTTTAACGGGAGCTGAGGACGTCTCACCAGCCTTCTCAATCACTCCATAAACCAAGTTATCAATCAGTTTTTTAAAAGGCATTTCGCTTCGTCACAATATATATTCATGAAAATAGGTCGATAAAAAAACGTTTTTAAACCGACGATGACAAGGCCGTCTTTTTTTATGGTGACAAGCATTTACGTAAACTTAAAAAACACGTCCACCGTTTTATAGATAATGTTCTTTCACCTTTTAGACAGATACAAAAATCATCGATAGATCACCGTCGTGGTTTTTGCGAACGGCTTTTACCGAATAAAAAACTCTTCGAGAAAAAGGGGCAAACAAAATGATCTAAAACAATGCAGTTATGGCAAAGTTATTAAGGTGTCCAGAATAGTGGGATACTTAATGATGCCTGGGCATCAGTGCGATCCTTCAAACGAAAACGAGATAACGTAAAAATGGGGCAATAAGTATAATAACGTAATGTATCCCATAGAATGCGGATGCAAGAGCAGGAGGAGGTTGTCTTGGCTGTTGGCGCACGTCCCAACAATCCAGAAAATGTTACACTAACATTTATTCCCTTTCTCCATTGGTTCGAGGTCGTCTTAGTCTTGTTATTTTATTTTATTTTATTTCTTTTCTTTGCTTTTCTTTTATCTCTCCTTTCGGCGATAGAAAGGCCGGACATTTCTTAGCACTTGGCACGGGCTTCCGACACTCGTTCGGTAGAGACGGCAGACCAGGGAAAAGTCTCAGATTTGGCTTCTCTGGACCAGACAAATGGCTACGAAATTCAATCAAATTCTCGTTACTTCCGTTCGACAGTCAGATATAATAGGGAGTCAGACCGCTCAAATCTTTCAGCTCACTTGTTCTTGCAAGCTTCTCTGAAAAGCCTTTCACTCTGTTTTTTTTTTTTGTGTGTGGAAACCTTACCTCTCTTGTTTTGTTTCTACCGTTTCTTTTTTATCTTCTGGTTCCATATCGACTGTCATTACATTCACACGACACATGTCTAAAATGAACTGACATTTAAAAAAATTCGCTGAGGTTTTTATTTGCGTTTCGGCAACGGTACAGCGTTAACCATTTCACTGAGAAATATAGCAGATGGGCGTTTTTATTTAAAATAATTTATGTTTTGTTGTTGAACTCATTTTTGAATTGCTAAGCAAATTTGAAGTGCATAAACACGTTACAATGGCAGGCGAACTGTATGCTCCGGATATAAGGAACAAACTGAAAACACACAAGAATGATGAGGCCAACTTTCATTTTTCGTTTGGTCTATGTGTACCTCAGGAATCGATAAGCACTTGAAAAAATCTAGCTCTTTTAAAGGGCTAAAAAAAATACATTATAGTGTTTATGGTGCAAGAGACCCATTGAGAGAAATCACGTCCACCCACTGCACACACGAAGTTCACGTTATTTTTATTATTATTTTTTTTTTCCAAAGCAGTAAACTCAACAAAATAAGTCACTAGCTATCCAATAGATGGCAAGACGATTCAAATCACCCAACAATCTGTTTTTTAGAATCCTGATAATTAAAATAATTACGTAAGCAGGTTGATCAATAGCTTAATGTTGTGCCAGCCACGAACGACTGTGGCTAACTAATGTTTACAACCGGTACGCCCATATGGCGGCTATTTACACCTTATCTTAAGTATTCCTGTTTACTGTAACACCATCACTAATTTACATGCACCAAATTATCCTACGGATGTTACCCTATGAACCAAACTCGCTCTAGGATATAGGCACACTCCATTTACAATTGTTGATTTATCCAAAGGAACGGTTTCAATGTAATCGAACTATGTACTTGAAATAATAGATTACATAGCGTCACGTAAGCCCGTTCAGAGCGTTATTTAACATCTAAGTTTTGAAGCGACAACAAATTGCATCACTCACACGAGCTAAGTTTGTTACATTAACATTGTGAATTTATGACCAGTTACTTCTCCATAGTTCTTCACAGCGCATCTAGACATGGATGCTTTGCATTATAAGGCGGTTATGAAAAAGATTGGCACAATGTTCGATTTATTTCGTTATCGACATCCATTGAAGAAATAATAACACTCGAGGAAACTACAATGACGGAGCACACGGACAGGGGTAGTGAATGGACGAGAATGTGTATAGTCAATTGAAAAGTATAGCAGACCTTCCCACGGATTGATGAAAAAAATCAATACTCTTGAGTCAGTTGATCTTGTGGTTAAACGAAACTGGCTTGTGCAGTCCTAAAACACTTGTTTTATCGTTGCACCTTTTCTCGCTACCCTGAGCCTCTTTTCCTATTCTCTTCCCCAACTTGTTTATGATGTAAAACATCAGTCAAGATGTGTAACGTTAAGCATGATAAGAGAACAGCTTTAATAGTATGAGAAACTATGTGTGATGCGTTTAGAATAAAAGATCATATAGTTCTATCATAATCTTTGCTGGTTGTTTATATGCTCGTAAGGTGAACACATAAACTTTTACCCTTCATTGGTTAAATCTGTTCCTGTAAAAGAGGGTGTACCATTTCACGCTAGATTAGCAGAGTGAAGGACGCTAGGACAAATGAAAAGACACAGGAGTGCTATTTCACGTAAGTATATTCTTGTCTCTTTGATGAGAAATTCCGATACCATCGGCTTAGATGCTTGCCCTTAAGTGGCTCTTACGCCATAGTGGTTTGCTGTACAGCGAAAGCAGTTGATTAAACGTGACTGCTTCCTTCCTTGTTCCATTATCCTTTCGTCCCATGTTTCCTAAAGTTCAATAATTACAGAACACTTTTCTTTGGCGTCATTATTCAAAACAAAAAGATATCGCAATGAATAGGAAAAGAAATGTACCCCATGCATATCCATTGGTCATTGGATCTGTTCGCTCCTTCTGAACTCTCTCTAAACCCTTGGGATACAGTA
The DNA here is from genome assembly GCF_022539665.2 of Daphnia carinata. Lineage (NCBI taxonomy): Eukaryota > Metazoa > Arthropoda > Branchiopoda > Diplostraca > Daphniidae > Daphnia > Daphnia carinata. The sequence continues at coordinate 2,882,340 of NC_081339.1, forward strand.
GATGGCGTGGGTAGGTACATTGTAAGGAACTGATTCACATTTCTTTTTTTGCATCCTTTGCAAAGCACTCTTCGATGCAATCCAAGAAAAAGTTTCAAGGGTAATGTGACGAGGGATCAACAGCTATGAAGACACAGACGCTGTATAATGCAAAGACAATGGGTAACACGTGGGAAGGAGGACGGTACTGAATAAGGATCGACAAGAGGCAGTCGGCACCTGATCACAAGTCAATAAACGTAATGCGCAACAGGCCACATGATGCGAAAGGATTTATATCGGAGAAGATACGTTTATTGATTGTTAATTAATAACATGGGGAAAAAGGCTCATTTGAAAATCTTTATCGCACACAAGGCAATTTGCAACAGGATCATCGAGTTCTACATGAATTTTGAAATTAAGTTTCCCCTAAAAGACTCCCAAAGTTTCTTGCTTTAGGAAAGATTGACGGGCAGCAAGCGTCAGAACAATAGGTGCGTTTCTTCAATGGCATCTTTTATTCGACAACGTTACTGCTAACAAGGTTAAAATTTACCGAACTGCCTGCATCGTTGGCTGTATTCATTGATTTCAGTGTTTTCACCGAGAAAGTTTAAACGCCGAATGCTCGAACTTTGAAAACTCTTTTGCAAACTCTGTCTGTTCTGTTCGCCTACAAGTAAAATGCCCACGCTTCGAAAGACACTTGTTTTCTCCCCTATGCCTGCTAAGTTGAATATGACGTCAAAAAAATTGTCTCTAGACTTTACGAAGTTAAACCAGTTGGGCCTTTTTGGTTACAAGGTTGTGTAAAGATCGATTGTATTTCAGAGAGATCTATACAGATATGCTCCGAGCGCATATGGTCTCTTTAAAATCTAAAGAACTGCGATACCCAATTTCGCATCTGTATTTCTTTTACCAAAAACAAAACGCGATTTCCAATCTTATTGGGAACGAATCAAAACCAAAATCTCAAGATATATTCTCACGTATGTTTGCTTTGTAGGCACAATAAAGTCTTAAGCGCGTAGGGCGGCGTACGTTCGTACGTGTATGCAATATGAATTCGTATCACGTTGTGCGAATTCCTGATGGCTTCCGCTTTTCTCCGTATAGTTTTCGGTTGATTTTAAACACTGTCCCTTTGCGCAAGGATAAATCAAAGGCATCCAAAGGATTTTGTATTCTAATTTTCCTGCCCCCTGTATTTTGAGTTTTTTTTTTTTCAAAACAAAAAATACAACCCTCGCATGCATTGTTGTTAGCTGTCTGTCCGCTATAAACGCCCACGATATCAGTAAAACTTGTGCGTGCTCAACTGACCGCCTATGTGCCATCGAGGACGTGAGACTGATGTACTTGAGAGAATAGAATTTCTCTCAATTGAAGCAAAACAGCGATGGTCTTTTTTTTTAGTTTGCTTTAAAAACAGGGAAACGGAGGTGTGCAATTTGATTTGGAAGTAGACTATTGCCTATTGGCTATGGCAGAAGGAGACTTCGTTCAGCTGGCATTCTTTATTTTTGTTGCTTTCTTGTTCTGCGCCTGGTCGAAGGGAGCCGTATAAATAGCGACACAGCAATCGGATGGCAACTGTCGACGGAGGAAACACAAGTTTAGTTCACGACTTACCAATACCCAGGAGCATCCCTCCTTCTAATCGACACCTACATCACAACGAACAGTAAGGTTTCAATTAACCTCATTATAATTTTGTTCAACTAATTAGAATTCAAATGGGCTTCGTTTATACCGTTTCATTTTATTGTTACGTAATTCGTGTTTAAAGACATAAAAGTCTCATGCGGCATGATCTAACACTGTTGATTCGTTCGAACTTGTGCACAGGTGACATGTTGGCGTTTTTAGTTGTTGGACTGCTGCTTTCGGCGGTTCATAGTATTCGAACCCCGCCGTCCCTGTCCCAAATCGCAGAAAACTCTCAGCCAACTTTAAATCCATTGCATTGGTTTCGTCAACGTTCTTTGGAGGACGTTGAGCCATTGGAACGAACACATCCTCAGTTTTGGTTTAGCCAAGCAGTTAGACGAATGGCCCAGATGCACGATGATCCATTTACTGATTATGAACTGAACATTTACCGGGTAAGCTTTACATCACTTCCTGTATGGTTTAGCATTTTTATTCTATATTCTGCGGTAGCTGTATTTTGCAGAGCAATGTCTTTAATTGGCTATTTTTAGTCCATTTTAATTGTGTTTGATTTTTTTAAATATCCGAAATTAGGGAAGCGACAGCTTTGGTGCTCCTGGTTTAAGTACAATGGATAGAGCGGAAACCAGTGACCTGTCCAAAGAGCGGTAATTATACGTAACGTATACTACTTAACAGCAAAGCTTTATTATGTTCTCCCTATACAGAACGCAGAGGATCACTTCTAATGAGCTGCCGTACATGGAAAAGCGGGACAGCTGTAAGTAGAAAGGAAAATGTGAACGTTCTCAAAATAAATTTACGATTCTATTTAAATCTTTGCTTCTTTTTCAGATTTATCAATGTGTCATTTTAAGCTGTGCAATCTGGGAAGAAAACGACGAATTTCTCAGGGGGGACAAGTGGAACTCACTCCTGGCATTCTTAACTCCAACTAGTCAAATTTGATGCCGTTAAGGTCAGAACCTTTGAATACAGAGATGGCAAGAAGTACGTCATAAAATGTTAAACGAAACACGAGGAAATAGATTGTTAATGACGCGTATACGTGACGCGTAGGAAATAAAAAAAAATCCATTTGTAAACTATTCGATGTACGAAAATAAATTGATTGAGTACAGTCGCACCAAAGCTATTTTTGATGAATTTTCCAATTTGTTTTGTTCTTCGGAAGCAAACAGCTTCCATTTATCTGCGGGACGATGCCATCGAGCACGAAACGTTTATTTGGACTTCAATGAGGTAGAAGGAATTCGAGCAAACTTTCTTACAGAGGTTGACGGGTCTCCAGCATGTAATTTATTATGTATTGAACAACAAGATCGTGACTCTGATTTAATGTCTCCGCATTGATGTAATGGACTATCATGTTATCTAACCACAAAATTCCAGTTGGGAATTTCCAAAATATTTTGCAATTTGTCTGAACGATTAAACGGTTGCCACTTGAAAAATGCTTGCGAGTTGAACTCGGAATGTTTGAAAAAATCTAAAGCCTGTTCCCAGGACTGGAGTTCTTGAACAGGTGATGACGTCAGATTATACTTTTGCTGATTGAACGATTGAGGATCATTCCCAGAGCGATAAGTGATGACCCTACCACGATCCTCTTGAATCGGCCGGAAATTGTCGTTGAGTCTGCGTCCTTTCCTGTCAAACAACTGCCTGAACTTCCTCAACTACAACAAGAAAATTCTTTTTTAACACAAGGCCGGAAAATCGATGAGTATTGGACATTTAAATTACCTGGTATTCGGATACAGTGATGGGCGTCTCGAAAACGGTCCAACTAACCACCTCTTGACAAGTGGGAGTCGTTAAAGAGCCATCGTACCTGTAAAAATTATGAATATTGGCCGGAAGGAGGTCTTGCAAAAGAATAGGATTATGCAGCTGAGTTGATTGGCCGCCTTGCGAAATATCATCAAACTGTTCGACGATATGGTGCAAGACATAGTTGTCGGTTGATTCACTCTATATCAAATTATACAGCGTCTTACAATTAAATAAAAGAATATTGTTGCTTTGAAAAGCGATTGAATATACCTCCATTAAAATAGCGAGAACTGCGACCCCGTCTTTGTGTTTAGTAGCTTCGGCGAACGTTCCATACTTTGAATTATAGTGAACTATGTGAAGCTCTCCGGAATATCTATTGGCCAAAACGTTTTATTTCAATAACCGAGTCTCTCGATAAACAATTAGGATACGCTTACTGTTTCGATTGGATTAAATGTTCACTGCCACGGCCGGAGTCGCCACCCCAATGGAAGTGGAGCTGGACAAAATTGAACTTATCCGGTAGCCCACCACCTCTGATGAATGGCAACAGGTTAGCAGGAAAATTACGAGGTAAATCAAGCAGCACTATACATGGTATCAAGAAGAAAGTCGTTTTTTAATTTAGGTACAAATATTTATAAAATGTTGATACCTGTGTGACCGTCGTTGGTGATACTCATTGGCCAGTGGCGGTCATAATTGCCAAAGGTGAGCTTTGGGTAGCTCATGGTGATTGTCTTGGCAGGATCAATATTTATTGGTGATTGATAATTACCATTGCAGCTGTCGTAGACTTGGCTCCAACTCGAAGAATCTAACCAATTCAGTTGCACATCAATATTATTTCAAAAAACTGCTGCGCGTATAATGGAGTGCAGTGCACGCAATAAATTACCTTCATAGTTCCAGTACGATGACGTGCTATCTGTTCATAAAAAAGGTGCAATGCAGCATATTCAGTTTCGCATCAAAGTGGATACACAAATGATTTAAGGGCATTCTCGAACGAGACACGTTGCTTAAGGGCAACGTACGAGGTAATAGAAAACTTAGATTTTGGTTTAGGAACGCTAAGTGTAAACCATTTAAATGAATAAACTAGTATTTTATAAGAAGTAGAGAAACTTGTAGAAGTAGAATTGTACTTGTCACTTCCATTGGCTCAATTATTTCGGGTTGAATTTCAGCTAATTCGTTCGTGAATCTTTCATCAGTGCCAATTAAATTGTAGTGATAAGCAAACGGCAACCCAGACGTTAATCCAAAGAGCGCTGTGATGTACAGAAGCACCTTTAAGAGAAATAAAATCACAAGATACATTTTTCCGAATTATAGAGCAAAGAAAAAAAAATTATCAAATGGAAGTTAGTGCTTACTAATGAAAGTCTAGTAATCATTTTCTCAAGGAAAACGTTTCGGAGCAACTACCCTAAAAGTTTGTAAGAGAGACCTAAAAGAGCTACTGAGTTTCTTTCTTGGATGGGCCAGCCCAGTTTATATAGAGTGCCACTGTATTCACGTTATCATATAACGAGTATTTTCACCTACCCGGTCTTCTTTACCAACTATTGGCTTTCTGCATAGGTTATTCCCCTGCATTGAGAAGCAGTATGTCGTGCTTCATCAAGAGACCTTCATCGTGATGGCTGATACGATAATGGGATGACTAAGAAAGGAAATGTATCAAAACGAACTCGATATTTCTTCGCTCCTGCAACATTGCAACACAGGTACACCTGCGTGTGTCTGCGTGTACATCTCTATTGAATCGCCTCCCGCCAGTTTTGTTTCAAAGTAACGTTAACGACCGAAATTTCAAGAACATGATTTCTGTCGGGAGAAGTCCCTCGTCCCGAAAGTTTTAATTAAAGGCGAACCGGACCCAGAAGCACCCGTACTTCTACGTCCCACGCCAACATAAAAGGCAAGTCGTTCTGTCGCAACCATTTATTTTTCAATAGACAATAGAAAATCACTAAGTGGAAAACTGTAGGCGGATTTATTATCAATGATGACGGGGCACTAACAGAGGCTTTACAATGACAAAAAAGGGTGTTTTCAGGATTGATTTGATTTCGATGACAAATGTCTTAATCGAAAAAATTGGAATTCCGGAACTGATTTGGACACTGAAGGTCGGCAGCAGCAACTCTAGATCGTTGTCCAATGTCACGCAGTTGCTACACTCTAAAAACAGAATCACGTTCTATAAAATTTGTTTGAAAAAACAGTTATTGCTTAATAGGAAATGCACATTATTGAGGAAATACACCAATGAAGACTGTTTGAGGTGTTAGAGAAGACTGTTTGAGGTGTTAGATCTGGCTACGTCTAAATCTACGTATAGAGTCGTCTGCATTACGCAACGAAAACACGAAGGTGTTATTTACCTGGTAGATCGTAGTCTACTCTCCTCTGTGGTATTAGTATTTTACCTGTGTTTTGTTGTTTGCTCTTGTCGGCTTATAGACTCATCGGCATATCGAAAATGCTGCCCTGCGTCATTCGCCAGGTTAAATTTTCATCAAGCCATCGTTTTAATCGTGTGCAAAATGTTTTGCCAAAAATACTCGGAATCTATCATCGAAATCTCGTTACCAGCGTAGATCGTACGTGTCGACTTGAAAAAACTATATAGTTTGTTAGTTTTATGTGTTGCTTTTATTTAAACTTTAATCCAACTTTGCAGCTTCCAATGGCTTAAGTGAAGAGCAGCAACAAATATACAAGACAGCTCTAAATTTTGCCCATCAGGAAATGAGGCCTCACATGGCTGAATGGGATGAGCATGTAATATAGGCATCTTTGTACATTAAAATTTAAATTGCATATCAAGTTCATCTGTCTTTCTTAGGAAGTCTTCCCAGTTGACACCATGAAAAAGGCAGCAGCCCTGGGATTTGGTGCTATATATGCAAGAGAAGATTTTGGTGGCACAGGGCTTTCACGTCTTGATGCATCCATTGTATTTGAAGCTCTATCACAAGGTTGTGTTTCGACTACTGCCTACATTAGCATCCACAAGTATTAACTTCATGCCCCTACTCCTTGTTAATTACTGTTTTATTATTTAAGTGTACTCGGGATAGTCTTAACAAGTTTGTTTTTACTATTGCAGTATGTGTGCATGGATGATAGATACCTTTGGTAATGAAGACTTGAGAAAACATTGGGTCCCTCAACTTGCAAGTATGGAAAAGCTTGCATCATATTGCCTGACTGAACCTGGAGGTATAACAAGAAAGAAAATCACAATGTAAAGGATATGGTTAATGGTAATGTGTGACCATTACTAATCTAGCTGGATCAGATGCAGGATCTCTAAGTACAACTGCCAAGAAATCTGGAAGTGACTTAATTCTCAATGGTTCAAAGGTGATAATCTTTTCTCGAAATCTGCCGAATTACGTGATAACGATTAAAACACCTTTAAGGCCTTTATTAGCGGAGGAGGTGATACCGACGTATATTTGATCATGTGTAGAACTGGTGAACCGGGTCCGAAAGGGATCTCGTGCGTCCTAGTTGAGAAAGGGACCCCTGGTCTAAGTTTCGGGAAAAAAGAGAAAAAGATCGGATGGAATTCCCAACCAACTAGAGCCGTCATTTTGGAAGACTGCCGCGTTCCAATTAGCAATATTGTCGGCAAAGAAGGCCAAGGATTCAGTATCGCAATGAAAGGATTAAACGGTGGTAGAATAAATATAGGTATTCACTATAAAATATTCCAAAGTTTTCCCTATTACCTTGAATGATTTCATTTACACTGTTGTATAGCATCCTGCTCCTTGGGAGCAGCACAAGCAAGTCTGGAAATTTCAAAAGATCACCTCCAGGTGCGTAAGCAGTTTGGGAAGCCACTTGCTGATTTTCAGGTAAAATAAGGCATTTTTAAATATTTCATGATATTCATTCGTGTAAATTTCTGGAATGCAGCATAACCAATTTCAAATCGCAAGAATGGCTACAAAACTCATTGCGTCAAGAATGATGATTCGGAATGCCGCCACGGCTTTGGAAGAGAGTCATCCTAACCACGTCACTTTATGTTCAATGGCCAAACTTTATGCCACAGAAGCGTGTTTCGAAGTATTATTTGTTTTTCATTTTTTCCCAATAACCAAACTCGCCATAACTACGATTTTTCTGTGTACTAGATTGTCAATACTGCTTTGCAGTTGCATGGTGGCTATGGCTACCTGAAGGTATAGTTGTGACTCTCTTTATATCCTATAAAACAAAAATTTATTTACATAGAATTCTAATTATTAGGACTACCCTATCCAACAATATCTCAGAGACATTCGCGTGCATCTAATCCTGGAGGGAACTAATGAGGTCATGCAAATGGTGATAGCCAAAGATATTCTGAAATTTAAGTAAATTTATTTGTAAGTACATCCCCTGATTTAGTCCGTTTAAAAATGTTATTGTAACTTTTTTTTTTTTTTGTTCTTATTGATTATATGCGTCTGGTTGTAGTGAAACAGCTCGTAAAGTTTTGCTTTATGGAGTACACTGCAATAAAAACAAACTGCCCATCTGGATACGGTTTCTTTAGTCCGCCACAGAGACCTATGGCTTTGTGGATTGTTTCAAATGCTATCGTGGCCGTGGTTACCTGTCGGTATAATACCTGTGAAATCCTAAAATTGCCGAAAGATGGTACTGCTTATCTAGCAGACGAAAGTTATTAAAAAAAACTATTCTCAGATTAGTGTGTAACGTCTTCATTCAATTGATCAGTAATTACAGTTTGAAATAGTATTTTTTGCTTCAAAAAATTTTAATTGTAATGTTGGCCGTGTTGTGTCCGAGGCAAATCGTCGTTGGTGAGTAGAATAATTATTGTACATGATCATCGTTTAGGAGAAAGAAGTACCAAACATAATGTTTCAGTTGCAAGTTTTTAAATGTTAACTTTATCTTTAACATGCATGTTGGATTAAAAATTCAGAATGAATGCAATTGTAAATTAAATTTTAATTGAAATTTATTTGTTTAATGCAAAATGCAATACATATCCTTTAGCTTTTGAAAAGAAAGGCATGCAAACAGCATTCTCAGTTCTCCTTGTGCCTTTTTTTGTTAATGAGGAAGTTCTGGCATGTGTTACACTGGGCTCTTTTGTCATGTAAACTTCAATTTTTTTTTCCTGTAACCTCCACCATATCCATACTTCAAATAATCTGGCCTAGTGAAGCTCCTAAAAATGTGAAAATATCTACTAGGTCATATTCCTCCTTGGACTGGTACGGAGTTGCTTATAGATAAACTACGGAAAAGCACTGTTAGCCTATTCTTGTGCATTTAATTTGAATCAAGAATCCAATTCTCTGAAATCAAACAGAAGAAAGGTAAAATTAATGCATGGCCAATGTCAGTTTGCCTTATTGGCTTAGTGATTATTTTTTCTGAAATATATTAGGTTCCTGTTGTATGTTACCGAAATGCCCTCCAGACGCCCACCGCTTACAGAAGAGCAGAAAGCTGAAAAGAATGCAAAGCTTCGCGAAAGAAGGGCTTCAGAAACGGCTGATGCTAGAGAGAGGCGGTTGCGGGAAGTCAGAGAACGAAGAGCTGCAATAAAAATAGGAAAACGCAACAATGACAAAACTCTGAAGTCTCTTGCTCCTCAAGCTGTACATCAACGAATAGTCATCATCGTCCAGAGCGATAAAGCTAAAGGCGACAAACCGCGTCTTATCCTTCCAAAGCAGTCAAAGAGTACTCCAGGTGTTTTGCTAACCTGGTCTTTTAATCAAATCAATCATATTCCCTTGGCGATCTCTGCCGTTAATCCGCAAGTTGTGGAACCTAGTTGCCAGGAAAGGACAACATTATCAATCATATGTGACAGCCAATCTGACAAAACAATACTTCCCCAATCATCGGTTACCCCAGAATCTGAGAGGCGACCGAATGAAACGCCTGTAACAAAATCGCACACTCTTACGTTAAAGGACGAAGCAATGGAGTCAATAGTGGCAACGAGCAGTCCAGTGAAAACTATGGCAGACAAAAGCCTCTTGAACAGTCCTCAGGCAGCCGGAAAGGAAACCAGTGGCAGCTTGCATCCGGCTGAAGTTCTTCAAACCTGTTCACGACAGGTGGAATCTAGCAACTCGAAAAATAACCAGACAGTTCTGCCTGCGCAAAACCCGGGGACAATTCCCAAATCACGTCGACTATTTCGACCACTTCGACTACCTGGATCCGCTCTGGTAGAAGACGCTGCAGTGACTCATCCAACCTTAACAGCAAAAGCCAACATTTCTTCTAGTGTACAATATTAGTGTTGTTGGAATTGCCGTTGACATTGCTAGTCTTACGGCATTTCGTGTATTTTACAACTGATAATTGATTTCATTTCATTCACTGTTTTATATTAGCTAATCTACGACGAAAAAATAATATCATTTGTAAGTGTTTGAACTGACATTAATATACGTGACACTGCAAGGCCAGAAAATCGACAACAAAGCCATTGTTATAGTATGGTGTCTGAGGCATAACTTTGAATTGGAAAAGTTTTATTAGTTAACTGCCTACTGGCGAAACTGAGTAATTGTAAGCAAAGTTCTCAATGTTTTGTTTATTTGCCGGTCACGTGGTTAACGAAGGAAGTACCGCCTACATTTCAATGGCCGCCTTGTGTTTTTTTTTTTTTTTGCCATCGCGGTTCAGCAACCGGTTTGCCGTTCTTCCTAATAGATTGGTGGATTTGGAAATCGTTGGTACATGGTTTTTGAACCCAACAGCATGGCTCAAGGGTATATCAACATCAGTTGTTGTACATCATTACTTTATCAGGCGCTAACTCAGCATTGTTCTGAGAACTTCGTCGTAGTGTAGTCGTAGAAGCCAGTCTATTTTCCGTAAAGTTCCATCTGTCTTTTTTTTGCTTCAGGTAAGCGTAGATTACGTTTTAGCAATTATTCTCACATGTTTCGTTTCATGATACATGTAAAGGGATTACAGAACAATTTTGTAATATTCAAGTTGAGGCTAATTTTACATGAAGCAATCAGACTGAGAAGTTCGCATATTTGAGAAAGACGAAGACGAGAAACCAATTATTTGAAAGAATTGGTAGCCAACAGTATTTATTAAGCAAGACAAGAATATTTATAGTTTATTTTGTTTTCTCATACTGTATTTCAATTAAATGGTGATTTGTATAAGCCTTGAGCTGTTTGTTGAAGTATTTCATTTAATAGAATGTTGCATCACATTCAGTATGTTGATTTTGGTAGAAAAATTGTGAAACTTGCAGATAATTTTATCAGCAAGTTTCACAATTCTTTTTCAGACCATGGTAACAGCTGTATGACTAATGTCTGTAAACCTTTTACCAGTATTCCACGCTGGGTCAATCTGTTTGAGGATTTTTCTTGTTGAAAATGACCAGAAAAAGGGGAAAGAAGCAGAATGAAAAACCTGATGAAAGTAAGTTATATTTCTTGTGTTCTTTATCTGTTACATCTAAATTCCTTACATTTTAAAAATTAGGTGCTCGTGAGGGTGAAACGAGAGGACCTCAGGTTACCCAAGCTATGGAGCAACTTAATCTAGGCCCCCAAACCATGCAACAGCATCCTGCTGGACCTTCAGGTGCACAACAGCAACCTGCGGGACCTTCAGGTGCACAACAACATCCTGCTGGACCTCCAGGTGGTCAACAGCGTCCTGCTGGACCTCCAGGTGGTCAACAGCGTCCTGCTGGACCTCCAGGTGGTCAACAGCATCCTGTTGGACCTCCAGGCATACAACAACGTCCTGCTGGACCTCCAGGCATACAACAGCGTCCTACTGGACCTCCAGGCATACAACAGCGTCCTACTGGACCTCCAGGCATAGAACAGCGTCCTGCTGGACCTCCAGGCATACAACAGCGTACTGCTGGACCTCCAGGCATAGAACAGCGTACTGCTGGACCTCCAGGTGGGCAACATCGTCCTGCTGGACATCCAGGGCTTCAGCAGCGTCCTTTCGGGCCTCCAGTGCTACAGCAGCGTCCTGCTGGACCTCAAAGCATGCAGCAGCACCCAATTGGGTTTCAAGGCGTCCAGGAACATCCTACTGGGGCCCAAGGCATTCGGCAGCAACGTCCTGCCGGACCACAAGGCATGCAGCAACATCCTACCGGACAACAAGGCATGCAGCAACGTCCTGTCGGTCCACAAGATATGCAGCAGCGTCCAGCCGGACCCCAAGGTGTGCAGCAACGTCCCGCCGGACCGCGAGGCGTGCAGCAACGTCCCGCCGCACCACAAGGCGTGCAACAACGTCCCGCCGCACCACAAGGCGTGCAGCAACGTCCCGCCGGACCGCAAGGCGTGCAACAACGTCCCGCCGGACCGCAAGGCGTGCAGCAACGTCCCGTCACGGAACAACGTCCTGCAGGTCCTCAAACGTATCAGCAAAGCCCTGCTGCTTCCCGAGCTCATGAGCAACAACCTGTTGTTACCCAAACCCAGACACGTCGGCCAATGGCTCAAGGTGGAGCCCTTCGCCCACCGCCCCGCCAAGATGCAGGTGGTGTGGGAACCCTAGGCCGCCCAATCGCGCTCTCTGCAAACCATTTCGGAATTACTATGAAAAAGCAAATACTTTACCATTATGACGTTGATGTCAAACCTCTACTGTCAAAGACACTCTTCAGGTGGGTATATGCAATGCAAAAATGTACCTTGTTTCGATGGCTTGTATTGTATTTATCGTTTGCAGGAAGGTCGTTGAACAGTTTCTGGAAAGCGATGCGCGATTTAAAAATATTCGCCCTGTTTTTGATTCGAAGAAGAACATTTACACTGCCTGTCGAGTGCCTGGCTTGGATTCCAAGGTAGAAAAGCTAAAGTTGAAATACCCATTTGTCATAATTTTTCCAGGCCTTTGTTTCATAATCTGTATTCGCCTTAGATGGAAATCAAATTCGAATTTAAAGAAATGGACCGAGACCCGCCCAGGATCAACGAATTCACCATATATTTGCAGCCCACTGGAGAGTTGGAAATAGATCTGGCGGCTCTTGCGAGTTATTGTCAATCTGGTTCGTCGGTTGATATCCCACTTCGTCCCATTCAAGCGTTAGATATTGCCATGAAATATGGTGCTGCCCAGCGGTAAAGAGAATTTACACTTTATTTTTATTTATTTTACTTTACATTTTATCTTCCCGCCGAGTAACAATAAATTTTTAACTATAGACCCACGAAAGTGATGCTCGGTAGTTGTTTACTAAGTAAACCAACTGGAAGAGCACATGAACTTGGTGGAGGAGTAGAAGTTTGGTTTGGTCATTTCCAATCTATACGCCTTGGTTGGAAACCTTTTCTTAATGTGGATGCTACTCAGCGTGCTTTCATGAAATCGGGCAAAGTACATTTGATAATGGCGGAGATGTTCAATACAAGGACTGGAGAAGAATTATATGATCGTGACTACATGGATTTCAGCAAGAAAATTGCTACATTGAAGGTAAAATATATGCAGAAAGTTTTAAGAGCATCACTCAAATCTTAGGTTATGTTTATTCATATATAGGTTTCCTATAATCGTGGCCAATACATTGCCACTGTCGGGTGCAATGGCCTTAAAGGTTCCGCCAGCACTGAAAAGTTTGAATGCGATGGACAGCAAGTTACAGTCCAACAGTATTTCGAGAAAAAACTCAATATGAAGTTGCAGTATCCTTACCTGCCGTGTGTGTGGGTGGGAAGCCGAGAAAAAAAAAATCTAGTTCCAATGGAGGTAGAAATAATGGTTTTTCCTGGTCTATTGCTCTTTTTTAGTGATCTTACTGACCCGTTTTATGATATAGCTGTGCTCGATAGCTGAAGGCCAAGAGTATCGGCGCAAGTTGAGTGATTTTCAAACATCGGCCATGATAAAAGTTGCAGCAACACCTGCCGACGTTCGCAAACAGAAAATTCTCGATAGCGTTCGTAGTATGCAATTTGATCGGGATCCATATGCTCAAAATTTTGGCATTTCTGTCGACAGCCAAATGGCAAAAATTCAAGGTAGATACATGGTTTTCCCAAGTAATCGAGATAGGCTTAGCCATTGCATTGATAACCGTTCTTATTTTTCATTGTTATTTTTTAAATCATGCAGGGCGAGTGCTACCAACACCAAAGCTTGTCTATGGAGAGAAAGAATCTACTCCTATAACGCCTAGGGATGGTGTTTGGAATATGAGAAACATGAAATTTATAGAAGCCAAGTCAATGAATGCCTATGGTATACTGAATATTACAAGATGTCAGGATCGTGATATAGAAATTTTCGTTGGTGCATTGACTCGAGCTGGCCGGGAAATGGGTAAATTGTTTTTGATGTTCGTGCAAGACCATCTGCACTTATGAAGATATATCTAATCTTCTTCAAACTTGCAGGCATGACCATGGGCAACCCGCTGTTCAACAGGCCTTGTAATCTTGGCAACTTGGAGAAAACAATGAAAGAGGCAAAACAAAAATTCCCGCAACTGCAAATAATTTTTGTCATCATTAACCGCAAAGGAGACCCTGCGTATGGTAAGTTTTTTTTTAGACTGAGTCCTATTTTTATAATTGTAAAGGAAAAATGTTGTTAATCAGCAGAAACTGTAGAAGTGCATGGAAATCAAATTTTAACATGTAGGTCATATTTTGATCAAATGTCATATTTTTTTTGCTTTCATTTTAGAAATTGTCAAACGTGTTGGGGATTTGGATCTGAAAATCACAACACAGTGCATTCAGCAAAAAAACGTTCAAGGAAGAAATGGCCCAGACCCATCAACGATGGCGAATATTTGTTTGAAGCTGAATGCTAAGTTAGGAGGAATCAACAATTTGATTTCACGAGATTTTCGGTAAAACTTATGCTTGTTAAATATTTAAAAATAAAGAAGGTTGGAATATCCGTTCTCAAAGCCCAAAGGTTCTGTTGGAACAACAAGTGATCATTATGGGAGCTGACGTGACACATCCAGGTGCAGACCAACAAGATTCTGGTAAGCCTTCCATCGCCGCAGTAGTTGGAAGTGTTGATCCTCGGGCATCGCAGTATTGCTGTGAAATTCGTATTCAGAAATCGAAGCAAGAGTACATTGAAGATATGGAAAACATGGTCTACAATTTGTTGCGCAAATTCAACAAAGTTACTGGATCAACTTCAACAGGGAAACCGCAACGCATAATCTTTTATCGAGATGGCGTGAGTGAGGGCCAATTTGCCAAGGTACACTTTCGTTTGAAAATTGATTACTGTAATCGAACGTTTAATTGATTGACGAATTAGGTTTTGGAGTGGGAGCTATCTGCCATACGTAGAGCTTGCATGAAACTCGAGAACGGCTATAATCCCCCGGTCACTTTCATTGTAGTTCAGAAACGTCATCATACCCGACTTTTTCCGGAAAATCCCCAGGATGAGGTAGTAAATTACTGAATTGAATGTAGGGATCTTATTTATTGTTGTTTTTTTCTAGTGCGGCCGTGGAAAGAACGTTCCACCGGGAACAATAGTTGATAACACCATCGTACATCCTGTCGAGCAAGACTTTTTCTTAGTTTCTCATCAAGGCATCCAAGTTAGACAATTAGCTAAAGAGGTGCTTGTTCTGTTGTCTTTACCGCATTTTGTTTTGAAATAGGGTACCAGCCGGCCGACTCATTACCACGTTCTTTGGGATGATGCTAAACTGCACGCAAACGAAATTCAGATGCTTACTTACTATATGTGCTATCTGTTTACCCGATGCACACGGTCAGTGTCGTATCCGGCGCCGTGCTATTACTCGCATCTGGTAGCCTTCCGTGGAAGACAGTATTATGACAAGTATGTATTTATGTACACAGTTTACCAGAGTTCTCATTAATACTTTATTTTACATAATTTAGTTTAACGGGGAACCGCCAGTCTGTGACTTCAAGCGCTTTACAATCTCACATTGATTCTACCCGAGATTTGAGCTTTATGTTCTTTGTTTAAACTGAGTCGTACTATTCATTTTTTCTCCTATTTACTCGGATGCTAATGTTTGCTTTCCCATGTAGAAGGGAACTGGTTAATTTCCTTGTCATTTCCTTCCTTCCCCAGTTATCTTGGGGTTAAAATTAGCTTTCCTCAAAGATACAAAACTAGTTGGTTTCCTTGTCATTTCCTTTTGTTTGATGCCCTTGCCGCTTGGTGACTTGGACCATTTGCTGATTTCAGCATCGATGCGGTATTTTTTTTTCTTGTATTCGTTGCATTTTCATGTTGGGCTGTAAGCTGTCGGGAACTGGTTGATAAAATATATAATTTTTTTTTCAGTAATTCCTAAATGGCATAACATTAATTCTGGAACAAAAAGCAATGGCTTGGAAAAAAACCGTGTAATAATTCTGGAAACAATGTAGATGAATGGTAGTGCCTAGGTATTAACTGTCATTAGCAACTTGCTTTTGAATCTTTTCGAGGAGGATCTCTATCCTTCCTTTCATGACTGGCTGTCCTTTTTTAGTTTTCTGTGTAAGCTTTTTGATTCGTTCTAGCCTTAACTGTTTGCTCTTCATGATGGCCATGTCTCTTTCTTTTGTTTTCTGTTCCCTTTCCAATCGAGCTTCTTCTTTTAAACCTTGTATACGTTCATATTCTAGCTTGGCTCGCTGAAATTCTGACAACCTGGAAAAAAAACAAACTGAAATGTAATACCATAGTATAAGTAAGTTTAGTAATATCGGTACCTTTGGGGCGGTGGTGGTTGTGAATATCCACTATTATAATTTCCATCTGCAATGTCATACAAACGCTTTGTAATGTGAACAGATGAAGTCAATTCATCCTTCTTTAGCATCTTCCTGTATTTCCTTTTTATAGCTTCTTTTCTTTTGCTTTCCCATTCCGATACTGAAATTAGCAGATAAAGGTTGATCAAAACATTTGTTGCACATGGCAGTTCCAACTCAATTCTCTCTATATAAGAAAACCGATGCTATACTGCAAACTAATAATTCAATACCTCTTTGTTTGTGGCTGTATTGCGTTTCTCGCCATTTTTTTTTGTCGAAATTTCGTTTGCCTTCGTGGTGTGTGTTTTGTGCTTCCATTTTTATTTTCAACTCTACGAGCCTCCGAGGTATTGTTGGCACTTCGTCTGCTACTGCCCTTCCGTAATCGCCTCCTGCTCGAACGGTTTAGAGTGTAAATATTAGATATGTATGGTAGACGTGTGCGTCAAAGTTAAAGTTAAGTTCTACTTTTCAGCAAGTGAATTAATGACGCCGACAATTGAAGGAAAACACTCGAACGGCTTTTATACGTAGTTATTCCCGCGAACAAGGAACAAATGATACTTCAATACTACAGTAGACACTGGAACTGCAAACTGCCAGATTGCCAACCCAGGATGTGAAACATGAACAAAAAATTTGGTATTTGTTTTCAATTATTGCCGAAAGCAAAAAAAATCGCTAATATCGCTACGTTCGAGTGGCTTTGATTGGATTAGTGTAGTGAAGTATCCTTATCGTCCGAAAAATATCAGAGCAAGATGTTGCTAGGTCTGTTTCACAAAGTGATTTTGCTGTTGTAGTGATCATGGAAGATGTAGATGGATTGATTTAAAGGCTTAATGGTCATCTATGTCGTTAAAAGTCTAATGCAAATGGCGATATCTTTAATAGTTGGAGCCCCTATTTTACACACATCGGAAGATAAACTTTCATTCTAGTATAGATGACCAAGTTGTTTTGCCGCCAATTTGGGAACTCATAAATGAATTTTTGATAACTGACTGTTGCTGAGGCAAAAATAGTTTTTTCTTCGGAAAGAATGCCCTAATCCTCAGCAGACAAAATGCTAATAGTAAAGGGCGATGTTCGTCAGGAAATGCATAACAAGGCGTTTGGTCCAGAGTTCCAGACGATAGGTGATAGTTTCCTATCTACTGTAATCCTGAAACACGTAAGACCCAATAACCTATCGCACATTGTGTACCACTGTATACGGAAACTATTTGGGTCTCTCGCTGATGCATCCTAAGCAGAGGTATCAGTTTTGGTGCAAGTATCAATGTGTTTAAATCGTTCAAATAAACAGGAACATGAATCGACTTCCCAATAGACTCTTGCTGCACGTGTTTTTTGGCGTGCTATTTGCAAAACTACCTGCTATAGAAGTGAGTCAAAGCATTTCCTTACTAGAGCTTTCAGTCAAACAACACAAGACTAAATAATTTTTTTTCAATCAAGGCCGGTTCTTACAAAGCTGCTGTTATCGAATATTCTCCAACAGGAAGTGTATTCAGCCAAACTCCGGCAGAAGTATTGGGTCAAAACCTGAACAACTACAATCAGTTGATTCTCGAAGCTGCATCTTTGGTAAATATTGTCTTACGACATTTCGTTGTCATAATAAAACAATGTATTCTGTTGCTATGAAAGGGTGCGGACATAATCGTTTTTCCTGAGTATGGGTTAACGACGTTGACGCTATCTTCTCTGTCACGATTAGCTGCCCGGCCTTTTCTACAACAATTTCCGTCCATCAACACCTCTGTATCGCAAATTTCTTGCGATGGCAACAAAACAGTTCCTGACAACGAAATAGTTTTCACAGGACTAAGTTGCTACGCGCGCCGCAATGCCATTTACGTGGTGGCTAATGTTGGCGAAATAGTGGTGTGTATTTCTGGCCAGAATGACACAGAAAATGGAGGTAAATTCTAAAAATTTTTATTCCGGATACGTATGTAACTGACTCTCTACGACTGAAAGTGTGTCCGGAAGACGGTGCATACCAATACAGCAGCAACGTCGTCTTTGACCGAAATGGTGTCTTAATTGCGCGGTAAGCTATTCAGAAAATTCTTGAAAGAACAAACAAACAAAAAGAACAGTCGCTAAGTATAATTTCTTAAATCGCTGCGATTTCTTAGGTATCGAAAAACTCATCTGTTTCTGGAGCCTCTATTTCAGGCACCAATAATTACGGATCTTACCGTTTTCCCCACTGATTTTGGAGTAAATTTTGGCCTGATGACATGTTTCGATATTATGTTTTACGAACCTGCTTTGACTCTCTACTACGAACAAGGAGTAAAAAATTTCATCTTTCCTACGGCCTGGGTAGACGAACTACCGTTCCTTACTGGTAGAAACGAAGTAAAACAACTACTTTTCTTGTAATTAATCCTTTAAATGTTAAGCCATTCAGAAGCAAGAGGCGTGGGCACGCTTCCTAGGGGCAACTCTGTTAGCTTCTAATTATCATCTGCCGGCTAATGGCCAAATCGGCAGTGGCATTTATGATGCAGCTGGTGCAATCAGTTATATTTCTAGTTCGGATTCAGGAACGCGAATTGTTGTGGCACAAGTCGGGAATAACGAGGATAGTCCGCGCCGAGAAGTCTGCCCAAAAGAGACACTCCAGAATTCCACTGTAATTCATTTCTTTACATTTTACGTATATTTTGTGGTATCATTAATTGGCAAGCTACTCTCAAAGACGCGTTGGATGGAACCACATGGTATGTTGTATGAAGACTTGACCGATTATTCTAGTATGGAGCTCACACCTGGTGTTGCTCAAACGGCCTTCTTATGCCATGACGATTTGTGTTGCCAATTAAACTACTCTATTTCATGTCCTTCGAATGAAATTTGTGACCAATACCGGCTATTTACCTACAGTGGATTCCGAACCCTAGGCGGTGGCGTGTATACAGTGAGCATTCAGGTATATGAGTTAAGTGTGCTAAATTAACTTTGCTTAATCGTTTATCCTTTGCAACTATAGTTGTGTGGAGTTGTTGCTTGCACTGATCAAAACGTACAAAACTGCGCCAAGCCAGATGTAATCCATTTGGCGCAAATAGATGCATTGGATTTATCAGGAAATTTTTCATCAGCGCGTCAAGTTTATCCTACTTCGATTACTAAAGAGTTGCAGCTTTTGCCAGCCGAAAGTCTAGATCTCAACATCTACGGCGACGGTGCCATCGGCTTGATTGCTTCCCTGCCCTTGTCGGATGCTTTAGCTATTGGTCTTTATGGAAGAGCGTACAGCAAAGATATTGACAGAAAGTAAAGAAGAAAAAAAGTGTTGGGCCATGTACACGAAATCCACTTGGGTAATTTTTTCAGTCGGCTGGATAAGTATTCTTATTCTTCTCCACGAGAAATAAATAGCTCATTTGACAACCTCGTGTTTTTCAATGACGCATTCGGTGTAAATCATTGCATTCGAATACTGTCTGCTGAATAACTCTTTCGGCCCACTGCTAGAAGCTAGTTTAAAAAATAAACTACCTGTCTGGAAAGAAAGATCTGATCTTAAGGATCGATTTCTTACCTTTTCTAAAAATTCTAAGTCTAGGATAAAACTTACAGTTATACAATTACCATTGTATAATGTTATTATATACAAATACAAGTCCTGTCTTAGCTTTATTAGCGTATCATTGGCAAAGACGGATTTAAAAAGACGAAAGTAAAAAGGCGCTTTAACGTTTACAAACGATTTGGATAAGACCAGAGAAGGAGAGATTGGCAAGGCAATGTATAAAGAAACTAAACCTTTTTTTCACTGCCCGCTACACCAGCGCTGATGCGGTTGGCCAAACAAACTCTTTCTGGATCCCCTAATACTATGGTCATGAATTATACCAGGAGTAGCAACGCCTGCCAAGTAACGTTAGCTGCGCTTATTAAGTTCCAGAGATGGAGATGTCGTTTACCAAATCGCCAGCACGCTCGATATTTCGCAGTTTGGCTCGCCCGAGTGCTTTGGTAAATTGAAATCTTGTTATTAGATTGGCGCTATCAAACGTGCCAAATACCGGAGGGTACTGGCGATTTGGTAGTTGAACAGCGGCAACGTTATCCATGGAGCTTAACATGCGGAGATTCAAACTCTTCCATGCAAAGGGTACTACCTACTACTACTCCTGGTATACTTCATTATTTGATTGAAAAAAGCCGCTTACTCCACGTCATTACAGCAGCTTCGCTGAACAACCGTTCGGTGCCGCCACTGTCATGAAAATACTTTGCTCATATGCCTTACCAATCTGGCAATCTCCCCTTCATCTCTGGATAAGATTAAAATTCGGTCGTAAACACGACAGTTACCTGATAAAAACGGGAATGACTTGCTAACTTTTCATTTCAAAAAGACAATTCATCGTCATCATAACTTGCGTTATCCGAGGTATTTATTTATATGACAGGCTTCACGTCGCTTCACAACTGAGAACTGTTTGACTTGTTTCCGCAGAAAAGAAGGACCTTCATCTTTGCTTTTACGATTGAAATTTCTTGCATTTCGTTTGCAGATCACCGAAAAATAACTTAAGAAACGTTGTAAAGAGTACAAATCGAAAATGATTGATGTACCAAAAAAAGGAAAAAAATTTATCCTTGCACGTCATTTTGAAGGCTCTCCAACACATGACAACTTCAAGCTTGTAGATTTTGACATCCCAGATCTCCAAGAAGGGGGTAAAATTGTATCACTAAATTACCAAATAATTTTTTACATTGATATTTGTGCTTGATTTATTTCAGAAATTTTGGTTGAAGCCCTTTTCTTGAGTGTTGATCCTTACATGAGGCCATACAGTGCTAGATATTTACAAGAGGGTACTTCTACCATGATAGGCAGTCAGGTGGCAAAGTATAAAAATCTTGTAGTATGCTTTAGGAGTTTACAACTAGTAATTCAAAATAACCCTGGTTGATTTTAGAGTTATTGCAACCAAGAATGGTGAATATCCCTTGGGAACAAGATTGGTTGGATATTGGGGCTGGTGGAGAAAGATATACTCCATGAAACCTCAAGAACTATAATACTGTTATTTGTTTTTATAGGTGCACACATAGTGTAGTGAATCCCAATAATGCTGTAACTGCCATGATAGGCTCATTCACACACTTTCCAGATATAGGGAGTCTTTCTCCTTCTTTGGGCCTTGGTGCTATTGGAATGCCTGGGTATGCTATCTCAAGCTTTCTTATAACTTGGAAGTGGGAAATGATGTGATACTTCTCTACTTGTAAAGGAATGCTGCATATTTTGGATTTCTAGAAATATGTCAGCCAAAAGAAGGAGATGTTGTTGTAGTTACTGGAGCAGCTGGAGCTGTTGGCAGTCTAGTAGGTCAAATTGCCAAGATCAAAGGTTTAGTATGATTGTACAACACCAAAAATAACTAGATACTCATATATTTCTTCTCAATATGCATAGGTTGCCATGTAATTGGATTTGCTGGAAGCGATGATAAAGTAAAATGGCTGGTCGATGAAGTGGGTTTTGACAAGGCGTACAACTATAAAACAGCGGATTGGGATAAAAGCTTAAAAGAAGCTGCACCGAATGGGGTTGACTGCTACTTTGATAATGTATGGAAAAGCAATTCTGCAAGTTATTGGCGTTACATGATTTTATGTATTCTATTTTTTTTTCATTACCAAGGTCGGAGGCCCGTTGTCAACAACAATTCGTAATAATATGAAGGATTTTGGACGTATTTCTGTCTGTGGATCTATTTCAACTTATAACGACAAAACCCCAACCATGACGCCTGCTTGTGAAGCTGCGTTTGTTTTCAAACAGTTGAAAATGGAAGGATTCCTTGTGAGTCGTTGGAAATCGCGTTGGATGGAGGGTTTGTCTCAAATGACAAAGTGGATTCAAGAGGTAAGAATGGCACAGATTCAGATACTTGGTCCATTGTTTTATCCCTAATTTCTACAGGGTAAAATCAAAGTGAGAGAAACGTACACCGAGGGTTTCGAACAAATGCCCCAGGCCTTCATTGATATGCTTAATGGCGTTAATGTTGGAAAAGCAATCATTAAGGTTTAAAAGAATAGCATTTTATCCCTAGAATAGACTGATCGTTCTAAGAACGTTACAGTAAAATTAGTCATCGTTTCAATTTTCGAGGAAACATTACATTATTCCTGTTTCGTGATTGGCATGTTTTTGAAGAGACAGTTTAAAATACATTATTTTCTTTCGTGAAAATTTTTTGTACACCATGTTCCTTTTTTGGTTTTTAGAACTAGGACTATTGTTTAAGGAATTCGTACAGAAAACTACGGTGCCAATGAAGCGTTAGAATGGAACTAAATTTAAAACATTTTTTTTGTTTTTCATGTACCGCTTTTAGTGAATAAAATTTTCTTTTTTACCAGAGTCAGCTTTTACAATTTTTTTGAAGGGTGATTTGAAATGGGCTAAATTGGCAATCACGCAACAACTATCAGCTGTACAGTGCTGTGAAAACAGTAAATAAAACGTCTGCTTTGATTTAGTCCTTTGTCTCGTCATTAGTAGAAGTTACGCTATTTTCCTCAAACTGAAAATGTTTTAGTAACTTATTACTTACTTTTGAGTTATGCTGCGTCTCTGCGTATGTCACGTATCCATGCATGTAAACAATTGAAAGTGCCCCTTCATCTTGCGAACATCTCATTGGCGAAACAGATTATTTGGTTAAACGTATACTTATCGAAGTGAAAGTGTTGCTCAGCCTACAAAAACGTCGCAATTGGTATGTGAACAATGAATGCTAGAACTCAGGTTTTCGAAATGGTAAGCTTTATTTGTTTCAAAATTTTCCAAAGTCAGCCCTATGGGCCGTTCTTTCTACATAATGTAATTTTTTTTACTTAAAAGATGTTCCTCCATCCATCATCAGAATTCTAAAACTTGAATTAAGCATCAGAGTTTACTTTACATTAGGATTTTTTCATCAATTTTAAGCATTGAAAATTATCAACAGCTTTCAGAGCAATACTGAAAAATCTTTAAAAACCAAAAATGTTCCTTTTCTATATTTTTTGTAGTCTAAGCCAACATGTTAGTGGAAATGAATGTTTTTTCAAAATTTTTAATTAATTCTTAATTAATTATGTACCATTACATTACCAGGCACTGGAGGGGAGACAGGTGGAGGAAGCTGTTTCAAGTCTATTCCACACATTATTATTCCATAGAACCTTAGGAAAATTTCACTATAAACAAGAAGGAAATTACTGTGTAGGGACAGTTGGGTATGAAGATGCTGACTGTGACTTCATTGACCTAACATACGTAAAGATACTGGAAAATATACCCTTATTCTTTTTACCAACGTTTACATTTTTCAGGTGCGGTGTAGTTCTGGTGATATAAAAAAAATTGTTAATAAAGAAGCAACAGCGTTTAGCGAGTGTCTACGATCACAAGAGCGAGAAACACAAGGTCAGGCCAGGTCTGGCCATATATCGTTGACTTTCTACCAAATTAAAAAGGCAAGATGGCCATTTCCATCAGAGAGTATTCCTTGGGAAGTGTGGAACCTAAGGATGGAAATAATGACACTCGCTAGCGAAATTGGTGAGCCCTTAACAAATTAAAATTTTACTAGACTTTCTTAAATATCATTTTTCTTTCCTGTAGAACGGCAGCTTTACCGGGAAAAAGTTGGAGAGCTGTTGGCAGAGAAAATCTTGTACATCGCCGAGTCGATGAACCGTCCTTCTTATGTGCCCAAGATGCCCAACCAACCCGAGCTGGATCTCATCTTTGACACCAGTTTCGTAGACATCCAACCCTATTTGTTCAAGGTTAGTCGGTAACATTTTCAGCTGGTGTAGTTTTGTTCCAGCAAAACGTTAGCCTGAAATATGACCTTCACTTAGATCTCGTACGGAACATCGCCGCCGTCAACATCGATGGGAACTACCGTACGTCGACTACTCAAGGACACCCTCTCTATTTAGAGTTATTGCGAATGAAATGATATTTAGGTTAAATTTGATATATTGTAAAAAAAAAAAACAAAAAAAAAACAAAGATGCACGAGGCCATAGTTCAATTTAACATGTTCCAGCTCACATTTTCCCGATCGCCCTTCATATGTTGGATAACCCTCACAACGGACGTATATGGGTATTCACGTTTATTCCGTGTTGTGGCTTTTGTATAAAATTGTGTACCGAGCAGTTCGTGAACAGAGTAGGAAGAATTATTCGCTTATCTTCCTACCTGTTAACCATGCGTTTTCGTGGCTGGAGTCCAATGTTAGTCAATACGTGAAACATAATGTGTCATGTCAATTTTCTAGGTTAACCTGTAGAACCACAACCTATGTTTCAAGGTGGAATATAGGAATATGCATTGCTAAAAGAAAAGGGTCAAGTTTTATTGCTCAAATTGCAATACCATTATTTAATGGGACAGTAAAACACGATCGAGATTTTGAGAGAAAGAATATAAACCTTTTAGAGTTTGTGCCTTATGAAAATAACTTGATAAAGGGCAAAACAAGAAAACAAATCGAAGTGGGATGAATTAAAATACTGAAACGGTTCAAGCAGGGCATGAGACTAGAAAAAAAAAACAGAGTTGGTGGTTAAAGCCATAAGAAGAAGCAGACATGGACTAAAGGAGGATGCAAGAAGCAGAAAAATGGAAGCCACCAAGAGGTTAAGTATTGTTCACATGCCAGTGATGTTACTTAATCAAACACAGAAATTATAATTCCATAAGTTCATATTTAGATGGAGCTTTAAAAAGTGGATATCAGGATTTTTGAGTGGGAGGAATAACCTGCAAAGGGGAGCTCACTCTCTCGTCGAAAAAAAAAGTTCATGAAAGACTTCAGGAATACAAACAGAAGCTACAAAATAAAATTGAAAAAAGGCCTCAGCTCTACATACCAAAAGAAAGGAAATCCTTAATCATGAAGGAAAGCTGTCTCGAGATTTGAGTACACTATTTAAGACGAGGCACCTAATGGTAACGGTCATTTAAGGCGGCCGGCGAGTATGCATTCACTGCTCGGTTTGGCGGCGAATCTTCTCCCATCGGTTCAGAAACATTCCATCCCCACGACCTGTTGGGCTGGGGATGCATAAATTCTGGACAAGTGTTACTTCGCCTATGCACATTATTTGCTTGCGAGTAATGTGGGTTATAAGGCGGTGGTTGGCTAATGGCTTCAGAAGACACGGAATTTCTCCTATAACGCTCGACTTTATCTTTCGCTTTGAGTACAGCATGTCGCCCAGAAACTGCTCCTAGCAACAGACGACGTAATTATTTTTAGCACTTCATGATTATTACGTAAAACACATGAGTATTTACCTGTATACTTAATATTTTCTACATTTGCATCCTGAACATCAGGTAATGACAAGGCAACTTCTCGTTGTGCTTCAAAAATGTGAATGCATTTGTGAGCAAGTTCAAGATAGGATTCAGATATCTTGAGCAAACTTTGTTTCATTCGGATTAGCTTAACAGCTTCATTTTCTTTGGAACACTCCGTCACTATAGAAAATAATGTAAGTGGTAACTGACTGGAATGACAGTGGTGAATATATTACTTTCTTCCTGGGCCAATTCACTGGCATGCGTTGCTTGTTTTAATTGTGTTTCAACATCTAGAATTTCAGAAGGCTGTTCCTTTTTAAAAGCTTTTTTATACTCTTTTCTCAGTTTAGCTTCTTTGGCTTCAGCCAAAGAAAGTTTCTGCTTGCAGGTATCTACTTGATTTTCTCCTTCAAGCATCAACTCAAACTGCTGCTTGTAGTCTTTCAGATTGTCTGTTTTAAAGCCAGAAATATAACAAAAGAAAGTATGCCGAATTAGAACTACAAACCTGTAAAGTTTTTCTGAGCATCACTCCAGATCATGTTAAGTTCAACGAGTTGAGCTGCTGTTTCTTGTATAGCTCTATTTTCACCTCGAAGAGACCATTTAAGAAGGTCTCCAAGTGCAGACGTTTGAGAGCTTTGAAACCATCTAGCAGCAGCCCTCATTTCTTTAATTTCTGATATAACAAGCTGGAGGTCAGTGTGCCCACTTCCAGCTGACCGGATCCTTACACTGCTTCTGTAAGAGTAAGTATATGAATAATAGCTTTAGTAAGAAAGTCAGTTTGTTTGTTTGTTTGATTATTAACTATGAACCTATGATCATTAAATTTGGTATGAAATACATTTTATTTGATTACTTAATTTTTCATTAGGATTTTAACCATAAACGAAAATTATATTACCTACGAAACGCTTTGCTGGCTTTTTCCATTTTGCTCAATGTTTTGATGAAATAACCGTTGCATTGGCAACCAAACTTATAAATAAAATTTTCTCAACCCCTCCCCAGGGTTGCCGCCATTTTTTTTTTCGGAAAAGGACAATTGTCACTAGACCACTAGACGGCGCCCCGATTAGATTCATTTTGGAGGCAAGGGAATATTTTTCAAAGAAATTGTCAGCTAAGAGAACGTCGAAAAATTCCTTGGTGAGTTATCGCATTTTCTTATAACATGGGAGTTTGCCTATAGATTTTAAGTGGGTGGTGTTTGTCTGTAGTCTTGAACCATCTTCACTGTGCTTGTTAGAGCAATCCCAGCAATCCAAGGAATCCATGCTTTCAGTCTTGTCACCCCCCCCCCCTTGTCAGTTTGGGAAAGGTTTATCAGAATTGCAATTATAGAGCCGTTGTTGAAGCTGCCTAGGATTAAGTTCTTAGCTTAGAGCAAAATGCTTGACTTTGCATGAACCAATTGGCTGCATATAAAATGTATTGTCAAATCTGAATTGTTATGCTAGCACATCATTAACCAACTTGACAGCATAACATTGTCATGGTGCATTGTGGTTTTGTCAGAACCCAAAAGGCTTTTGTGCACTAGATGTATGGTAGAGTAAGGGAAAGGAGTCAAGCAATAACAGAAAGAATAGCAAAATATGGTTGCTCATTTAAACAACATGGTTGTGTCAAAATGAAGAATGGTTCAAAGTAATGGTAGATAGTTTTCCACAGGCAAACTCTTTAATTGCTGTACGATGATAATGGCAAACTGTTGATATGCTATATCAAGATTGCAGGATTACAATAACCATTCCTTAAACTATTGATCATATGGATTGTTAATTCAACAAACATGTGTAGGTTAATGTAGTAGATACTCAAAATTCAATGATCTACATTACATTTTCTTTTAAAGGATGGAAGAAACTGATTTCGTTACGCATAATTGCTTTGAAAAAGAGCTTCTTTTCCCTAACAAGAAAAAGAAAAACATTTTTAAGATAAGCAACAAATTCTTTTTGGGCTTAGTTGTGGCTCTCTAACGAAGAAACGATGTGTTCTGCAGATGTTTCTTGTTAACACAAGACTTGTGAATCGAAATGTCGAATGAAAACGTGTTTTCGCAACGCGTGTAGGCTCATTCGAACTCGACTAATAAGAACCACACAAGACAAAACGGAATCTGATACGCCTGACTGTTTCCTCCGACTGATAGCGAAGCTTTTCCAGACCTCTTTGCATCTACCCAACCAAATTCTCCAGTAAAAGAAAAGAGAAGCTGGCCGGCCAATCCGCATTTAGTCTTATCACGAGGTCAAATGTCATTCACTGAGCTGATAAAGGAAAGGCTTGGCTCTTTTTGGGAAGCAGCTTTAGTATCTTTCGAACCACTACCGCATGCTTGCAAGCTTTTTCCAAATCATTCTTCTTTCGAATTTGCTTTTTAGCAACAGTTTGATTCAACTGCGGTTGCGTAATATTCTCTCCAAAACATTCTACCTTGCATTTCGCCACGACATTGGCGTTCTTTACTTGTGGTTCCATAAAGTTGAAGGTTTTAATCACTGCTAGTGTGTCGTAGCAAATGTTATGCAAGCAGAGTGAATTAAAATGAGGTTTTCTGATATTTTTTCTTGCGTGCTAGGAATCCTGTTCTTTTTTCATCATACCCAAGGTAATCTAATCACTATTACGTTAACAATTTGCCCAATAACTTTTCCATTTTGCTTTGTTCTTCTTCATGTTTCAGCTATCCCTTCGGGAAACAGAAGAGTTACGTGCTCGAAATCGGAATGTCCAAGTGAGTTTAGAATCCCAGAGAGGATTTGTATGCACCATCTTCTTGTGTTCCCATTATTTTTTTTTTTGTGGTGCTGTAAATGTTTTTAAATTTGTTGCCGTTGTGGTTGCAGGATCTCTTAAATTCCGCTACTCTCCTGGCAAAATTTACTCTTACCGATATGAAGCGAACGTGGCCTCATTTGTGGACGGCGTTAGCGGAACTAAGGAGTCCCGGATTCATTTGTCGGCTAAAGTTCACTTTGATGTCCATACCCCTTGTGACTGGACCTTGAGAGTATGTTTTCATTTTACATTTTATCGCCGAATCAGCTAGCTAGCATCCTTAAAAAATTGCTCGTCACTTCCTTGGTGCTATTCACGCGTTAAAGGGACCTCCCAGAAAAAATGACCTTCCTTTATAGCATTCTAATTCCTCAGTAGATAGTGAATAGGAAACCATTTATTAGCGTCTGCGACCTAAACAATACTGAGTCTGTCATTTGGGACATGTGCACGACCTAACTCGAGATTTTATTCGTAATTTGTCTGAAAATGGTGCCCGAATATTTGGAATAATTGAGTTCTTCTTCTGCAGGTTCAAGATGTTACCTTACAAGACTCTGATCCATCAGATGCGACGCAGAAGTCAACCGTTCCTGGAGAAGTTGCTTTTAAAGAGACGCTTGAGCGCTCTGACTTGTCTTTCACGTTCCATGATGGCGGAGTGCCATACATCTGCCCATCGATTGATGAACCGGTATGGAGTGTTAACATCAAACGGGGCATCTTATCTTCCTTTCAAAACACCATGGCTCGCTTCGATATAGACCACGAAAGCCTAGATGTAAGCAATTCGCGAGATTGTACCGCAGACTTCATGATCCTCGTTTATTTGATTTTTAAAATTAATTAATTAAACTTATTTGTTTAATGCAGACCGACGTCTTAGGAAAATGCAAAGTCGATTACGTTTTCAACGGTGCTTCGCTGAACACCATTAAAGTTATGAAGACTTACAATCTCGTATCGTGCACCAACCGTTACGGTTTTTCCGACTCGCTACCGAGTGTACCTTATCGATTCTTTGGGGCGGTAAAACACATCTTGTAATGTATCACACTATACAATCCAATTCGTTTTGCTTATTTGCTAATAGGGCTACGAGTCTATTCCTTTGACGAATTCAACAAGTTCATGTGAACAAACGATTGCAGCACATCGAATCATTCAATCTGAATGCGAAGAGAAACATGTGCTCCGTCCTTTTTCTAACGATGGCTCTGGTGCTACTACCACAGGCCGGCAGTCGCTTGTATTTATTGACGAAATGCCGATTGATGAGAACGAAAATGGTAATAGTGCTGTTAAGGAAGAAAAACCACGGAAGAAAGCCTCTCTTCTCTTTCAGCATTCGAATACCGGACACGGTAGTGGTACTGATTCGGCAATTTCTTTACCTCGCATCTTGCAGAGTCTATGTCAGAACACTGAGGTATTATTTATGGTTTGCTCGCAGAAGTTTACAATTAAAAACTTCTCCTGGCAGGTTGCCTTAATTAATTGTACTATTTTATAAAATCTAGGAAGGTATTGAAAATGAAGCAGCTGCAGTTTTTGGTCGATTAGTAAGAACTTTAAGAACCATGGATTACCTTGCGCTGGGAGAACTAATGACGTCGGCAGACGAAATGTGCCGTGATGGAAAAGCTGCGTAAGATTTCGAAAAGGAATTATGATGCACCAATTTTATGGTATAGAATTTCAAGTGGAACTTCTGATATCTGTAGCAGGAAACATTTGCTAAATGGATTGATCGGCGCAGCAACGAGTGACGCAGTTGCAGCTATGAAAGATGAAGCTTCGACCGGAAAAGTAGACGAAGATTTGATTGTTCGATGGATTACCTCTCTAGCTTTTATACCAAGGTAATGTGAATTTGTAACAGTCCGTTATTACAACTGATTTTTTCATATTTTTTATTTCAGACCTACAGGCAAACATTTAACTGCTGCATTACCTTTATTGGACATGGCTTCTTTTTCCCGTCAAGCCAGTTTAAGTATTTCATCGATGGCAAAAAAGCTATGTATCAATGGTTGCAGTAGTGAAGTCTCTCAATTAGTTGGCAAGCTTAGCAAGCAATTAGGCAATGCCTGTCAATCAAGATCAAGAGAAGAGCGCGAAGAGGTACTTGTACATTCCTAAAATTTACCTATTTCGTGCTTTGCTTTACCGAAACCCATATTTAGATTATTCTTGCGTTAAAATCGCTGTCAAACGTTGGGGAAGCCATTTCTGGAGATCATCTCAGTACTCTCAAACAGTGTTTTGAAGAAAAGGACAATCCAACTGAAGCCCGAGTGGCTGCGTTAAACGCATTTAGGTCAGTAATTTGTTAACGTTAGTCTTACCTTTTGATTTACACATTTAATGCAGGACGACACCTTGCCATATCCGAGACAATACAGCCATGAACATTCTAACAGACAGTAGCGAAGATTCCGAAATCCGCATTGCAGCCTACTTAGCAATGATGAAGTGTGCCGACTACCAAACCATTTTAACCGTTAAGAATCTTTTGGCAAATGAAGAAGTAAATCAAGGTTAGTCACAACATTCCAAACGTGTAATCATCACTTTTTTTTTAATAGCATAACTCGTTTTTAGTTGGTTCTTTCATCTGGACGCATTTGAAAAATTTGGCGACCACTTCAATGCCGTCGAAGCTGGAAATCCAAGGTCTTGTTCTCGATCAGACCCTCGTCGACAAATTTGACACTGATGCCCGAAAATTTTCAAGGAACTACGAGAAGTCAATTTTACTTGATCAGTATAATGCTGGTATGAAAAGAATAAGCTCAGAAAATATTTGTATTGATTAATCATTTTTGTTATGAAGCTGTCGGATTGGAAGGCAATATCATTTTCTCTCAGCATTCCTACTTACCTCGATCGGCATCCCTTAATTTGACTGTGGATATTTTTGGCCAGTCAGTTAATTTGTTTGAGGTAGTGTATTCATTTCAGCGGAAGTGAAAAGCCATTCCTTATTTTTTTTATTTATCTCCCAGGTTGATGGACGTATCGAGAGCTTTGAACGGTACATCGAATCGCTTTTTGGTCCGGGTGGGCTTTACCCACAGAAAGAAGTAGGATACCTATTGGAAGGTTTGCGCTCCAAACAGAAAACGAGTCCATCCTTGAATCAGCTAGACGCTGGGAAACTCCAAATGATGGACGCACAGTTCGATGCTGGTAGCCGTTTCAAAGATGAACCTGAAGTAAGTGCAAAAAACGATTTAGGTAGGATTATTATAAATAATTTTTTAAACTACTAGATGTCGCTTTCGATGAAAATCTTCGGAAACGAAGTAGGATTCGGACATTGGGAAGGACGTAAAGAAGTTTTAGAAAATATTCAAAAACTCAATCCAATTTCGAAACTTAATCATTTGATGAACGGAGAAGAAAAACAGTTCAGCTATGCTGCCCAGTATATCGATTCCACCCATACATTGCCGTTAGCAATCGGTTTGCCGCTGAATTTGGTGGCTCAGGGTCAAGTGGTTGCTGATATACGGGGAAACATGCGGACGGATCTCAAATCCATATTTTCACGTGGCCAAGGGGAAATTGCTTGGAAAATTCACCCTAGCGCGGCCATCAACTTCAACGGAGCGATTACGATTGATGCTATAGCAGCCAAGGGTAAAATATGTCTTTAAAAATTTCACAATTAAGAAAATTCAAGACGTCGTTAACTGACATCCGGACAATGTTCATATTTACTATTTAGCTGGAGTAACTTTGGAGGCAACCTTGCACAGTTCCATAAGCACTTCAGGAAAGTTTTCCCTTGACGGTTTGAAGCTGATCGATGTGCAAATAGATTTACCCCAAGAGAAGGCTGAGATAATTGCTTTCAAGTTGGTTAAATTTAGAAAAATTAACATTTTCATTATTAAGCTAATCTCTTTTGTCTTTACCGAAGGAGTGAGCTTACAATTACCCATCGTAAACTGAAATCATCGTTGCCGGGAATAGAAGAAAACCGTGTAGAAATGTCAGATTGCACACGTGGTTTGACCCAGCGCTATCTCGGCTTGCAAGTTTGCTCCCAAATTGCTTACCCAAACGCCTCTGACGTGGAATTTGTGCCATATTTCCCATTGACTGGGCCTAGCCATTTGAGCATCGAGTTAGTCAAAACCGATCCGGCAATAACATCGTATCGTTTTCTCCATAAAGTAGAAAATGAAGAGGTACAGTCGTAAAGCCATTTACCGGTAAGGCTCATAACGTTCACAAACCCTGAATTTAGACGAAGAAAGCGTGGACGTTGAGTTTCCGACCAGAAGGCGCAAAGGAGTCGAAGGAAGTTGGCGTCAGAGCTGGAATTGAATATAAGGAAACCGATTCCGGTTTGTTGGAGTTTATCTTAATGCTCCCAAGTAACAGCTATGAAACTAAGGGTAACTATATTTGCAATCATGTTTCATGTAAAATTTTAAAATGACAACTCTGGAATCAAGGTACGTTTAAATGGAAGGAAGAAACAAAAACAGTCGAAGCCTCTCTTTTGCGGGATACACAAGAAAAATTACTTGTAGCCAAAGCTAGCCTGAACCGTTCTGCTTGTTCGAAGCAATCTGCTGCGCTTTGCTACCAGCCCAAGTTGATTTTGATCTTGAGCAACAAAAAACTGATTGACCTTAATGGTAAGATTGCTCACGTTCAGGAAAGAGTTTAAATTCATCACCTAATTTTATCATTCCAGGAAATATTAAATTAACGGAAAAACAAGGCAAGCGCAACTACGAAGTTGGACTTAATTCAACATTAGGCGATTGGCGAACTATATCTAAAGGATACTACTTAATGGACGATACGTCACACGTGTCTAATCTTACAATTGATTACACATCGAATCCCCGAGATCGTCCAGAAAGGATTCAAATCGAAGTATGGTCTGCTAGAAATTAGCCCAATCTGAATATATCTTCATTTTCCATTTTTATCATCAGGTTAAAATGAACAAAAAGTCCTCCCAAGGCTTGAATCAGTACGATATACACCTAGGAATAGAGCCAACAGCTTATCCGAACCGAAACTTTGTCGGCACCTGGCGTCTACAGCGTGGGTTGGGACACCTGGAAAATGTATTGATGATGAATGTTGGGTCATTGCCTCGGGAGAGTCGCAATTCTTTAACGATTCAACAAGGATTTAGTTATTCTGTCGGACTGAGCCAGAATATTAAATTAAAAAGCCATTTCGAAATGGCTCTTCCAGCAAAGGGACTTGATGTCGCTTTGATTATCGGACACGAGCAAACTGAGTACAGAACAGATTCAGTATTCGTTGGAAGATATGCACCTGGTAACATTTGCGACGACCAATAACTTTTCATCCTTTAATTTTGTTTTTCATAATTAGGTAAGGAACTTCAGTGTGGGTTCCTTTTTACCAAAAATCCAGGCATCCTGTTAAAGGCAAGCGGAGCTTTCAATTTAACGTTGCCTTCACAACCTGTTATTAAACTAAGCGTAAATATCCAGGAACAGTCCAAAAATAACTATCGGGTATAATACCTGCCTTATGGCATATATATGGTAGTGTGAACCTATTAAGCATTTGCAGTATATTAAAAACAGGTTGATGCGGATGGAGTTTGGGGACAAGACACTGATTTCCAGCTAAGCAGTAGATACGACAATCAAGTCAAGAGCACTCATTCCAGCCAACAATTGGTTGTGGAAGTGACTGGTTCTACTATATACCCTACTGAATTTACCTATACCTTTGAAACCAACCTCACGGCTTTAGAAGTTCGACTGCAAGTATGATAGGCCTTGAAAACACAAGTGTTAAACTCATTTTACATTAATCATGTACGAATCTTCAGTCGAGCTACGGAAAAGATGCGGTGTCGATCTATGTCCTGCAAGAAAATCCGACGAAAGAAGAAAGAAAGGTTGCTACAAAAATTAGTTACCTTAATTATCTCCACACTGTTGATGCTTACTGGAAGGAACTACCGGATGGCAAGCAAGGAATTCTGGATGTTCACATAGACAAGTTTGAAAGTTAAACTCCAGATATCAAGAAAAAATGGTAGTAATCCGTCTTTTTTCAATAGGGTAATGGACTTAAGAAGTGATTTTAGCACAGATGTAGCCGCAAACGGACGCCGCGATGTCTCACTGGATGTACAATGGGACCCCAATCGCAACCCGCAAAAGAAATTCGTACTTAAAACTTCATTCGAACCGTCGAACCTCAATGCCGATGATTGGACAAGTGCTGTCATTCTCAGCTATCCTGGCTCGTTTGTCAGAGGAAGCCTTGCGGCGCTAACTCAAAGTAAATAATATTGTTATGAACACGTAGTGTTGCAACAGAATTTAATTGCAGATTTTTCTAATTTTTTCTAGAAAATAATCGATCCATTTCGGGTATTATTGATCTGGGATCAAAGAAAACTATCAACTTTCAAGCTTCTACAGTCCGAACTGATAGCGAATTAACAAGCAAAGTAGTGCTTGAGACACCTTTCGACGGATGGAAATTCAGCAAGGCTGTTTTCACGTAAATAAACGTTAATTTTTACATAAATAGGACATGCAGCAGCAATCGTAACCTATTTTACCTATTTCAGGTCAGAGACACATGACCTGCATCATAGAACTCAGATCATGACTAATTGGGGAGTAAACAGCTTTTTTGAAATCGGGCTGGATGCCCGACTGGAAAAAGGCGTAGAGTCAAAAACCGCTGAAGTTTCATGTGGGTTGAAGAGTAGCATCGAACAATTACAGAACTTCCGAGTTATTGCCAAAGGTGAAATGCTGCCTAGGGTGTTGGATAATTCGATAAAAATTCAGGTTGATTTCCCTTCTTTATCAGTTTGAATTTAGCCATTTATTCATCTCTAAATTTTAACAGTGGGGAAAGAACCAAGAAATTGGACTTAGTTCAAACTTAGAATGGAGTTTCGATGGCCAGTTCATGATAAAAAGCAACACTGATTTAACAACACCGTTTCCACAACTGAGTCAAGTAAATCTTGAATTTTATCATAATACGGAATGGGAGTCGGCCCAAATTTTTGAAACCAGAGGATCGTTGGGCTTTAATCAGCTCAAATACACAGTTCTTCTCAAAGGTATGATGAAACACTAAAAAATAAATTCCATATTTTAATTTACGAGATGACGCAGGAGAAAACCCGGAGTTGAACAAGCGCTGGGAAGCCTCAGCAGTGTTGACGACGCCTAATCCTAACTATGCGGTGATCGGCCTGTCATCGCAGTATGTTGCTGATGAAAAGCAACCGGCATTTGATTTGCAAATTAATTGGCCTGGGAAACAAGTCGGAGTTAACTTCGTAGCTGATATTAGCGAAGGATCTCATGGGGGGCGATTGCAAATGAAGACCCCTTTTGAACAACTTAGAAATTTTACTGTTGACGGATCTTTTTCGCCACCTTCATCTGATCCTCACGTAATTAACCG
Organism: Daphnia carinata; assembly: GCF_022539665.2. NCBI lineage: Eukaryota > Metazoa > Arthropoda > Branchiopoda > Diplostraca > Daphniidae > Daphnia > Daphnia carinata. Next base: position 2,918,142 of record NC_081339.1, read on the forward strand.
GGAAGGTTTAGATTAGCTAGATAAAACACATTGGTTTAACTAAATCTTTACAGGGTTTTGAGCTTGATCTTGGAGCAAGATGGAATGCCATAGAATATGTGACATTCAATACAACTTGGGACGTGGAGTCCTTAATGAATGGCGATTTGTTGGTCGACCTTAAAACGTCCTTCCATCAACATGAAAACTATGGAACCCGATTGAAACTGAACATAGATCTCGCCGAATTTCCTTCTGCCAGTACTATGATGACTATCACATTCCCGTCAAGCCAGGTAATATTATTTGTTATTAATAGTTTTCTGGTGATTTGCATAGCTGATGGGGTCTTTTAGGTTGGATTCGGAGCCAATGGTTCCATGTCAGAGATAGAAGATGGATCATCACTTGACATTGTGACTAGACTAGAAATAACCGGAATTCCAGAAATAACGCTCAATATCACGCATGAGACTCGAGGTCCTATGGATTTCAAACTGACTACCCATTTGTCAAAAGGTGAACAGTTTTATAGCCTGAACAGCTACGCAACAACGATGGTAAGACGCCATTGAACTTCTGTGCCAGTACAAAAATATAATTGATTTTTTGTTGGATAGGATGATGGACACTTTGTCGCCTCATTAGGCGCAACGACACCCACATATCGGTTGAGTGAAGCTGAAATTCGAATTCGATTCCTTAAAAAGATCATTGACTTGGCGTACGTAGAACTGGCCTACGAAACAGGGGCCAAATGGAAAGAATTTAACGAAGAAAAAACAGTATTTAAATTTTAAAAAGGGTATTAGCTGATGTTTACAATTTCTAAATTTTTCAATCAGATTTCTGGTCGCTTTCACTTTCTTACTTCAGTGGAAACAAACGAAGAATTTATGGAGAAATCAACGACTAATTTTGAGTTCAAGGTTGCAAGCCCTCTGGAAATGATCCAGCGGTTGACAGTGAAAGCTAAACTGGTTAATGAAAACTCAGAACTGTTACCCAAATTTGAGGCAATCTACAATAATCATACCCTGGGTCTCACTGGAAACATTAACGTAAATATGCTACACATTTATTGTCTGCGTTGGTAAGATCTGTTTGTACTCTTTCATTTTTTCCAATTGCAGTTTATCACTGAAAGCGCCAGCATAGGGATTATACGGAAAACGCCGAATCAGCCTAAGCCATTGAATATCCGGATGAATTCTACTTGGGCTCTAGAAGATGATAAGATTCAAGTCAAGGGTGTTGTAACAACAAACGTACAAGGATTCACCCGTATTCCATGGAAACTAGAAATAACAGTTGTAGATTCCGAAGAAGACGAAAACGTCAGGGAAAGAATTGTGGTCGGTGAAGCACGTCTAAGTAACTCGCAGTTCATCTTGTTAAATGCAGCTCTGTTACCCGCGAAACTAACAGCCAACGTAGCTACACCTTTTGCATCATATAAGAATGTGAATTTGACGCTCGACTATGAACAAGCTAGCGATTCAGCAACTGCTATCACTACGGAAGTTCGCATCAATGAAGACCTTTTGAAGATTACGTGGAACCTTGATTGGCCACAAGACAATACGATTCCAGTTTCTTCCCAGTTGACGGTTACCACACCGTACGACTATGATCACCTAATGTTCTCGTGGATATCTGAAGATCCTCTAATGGCTGCCGAATTGTTGACTTCTTGGCATATGAAGAATCAGCCAAACAACTTGCAAGTGCGCTACAACTTGGACTTAACCACTTTGGAAAAAATAGATGTCGACCTTAAGCTGGAGATGTATGACGAACCACAAAAAGAGTTGTGGGCATTCCGGTTTAATTCCGATACATCGGAAAATTTCACTGGTCTGGTATCAGTTTCTACTCCGTTGAATCAGTTCAAAAATGCAGAATTGTCGGCATCCAAAGTAGACAAAGTCTACAAGTTGTCAGCTGTTGCAGATACTTTGCCTATCTCAGGAAAACTTATAGCAAATTTCTCGTGGAATGATCAAGGCGATATTTCCGTTGATACCAATTTGGAAGTTTTGCAATTTTGTCAGTTTGACTTGAAATTCAACATGAAACAAAATTACAGTGATGCCATTCTCGACGCGTCTGCTGTGTGGGATCCTTTACTTATACAGTGGGGAATCAAATCTAAACTGAAGCGAGATGGATGGAGCAAGTATTCATGGAACACGACAGTGTCATCGGATTCCGAACAGAAATGGTTATTCGACATAGACGTGGACTTCAAAAATATCTCAAAGCTTTACAGTCACAAAGTTCGCTACGAAGCCGTTCACGACAAGACATTGTATAGCACGTATGGTTCTCTGTCTAGAGAAGACATCCAATACCAGGGTCAACTGGGAGTCGATTGGGGGGCATCCAACCCGATCGAAATGAAGTTTACTAATAAAAAATTGGCGAAACAACTGGGCAATGCTATCATAGAAATCATAACTCCATGGTCGAAAGAGCCATCACTTGTAGTTGACGTCACTGTCGATGCTCGTCAACATCCCGTCGAGCTTAAAGTGAATGCTGAAGTGGCAGACAGGATTGTGATTATCGGCATGGATGCTAAGTACAGTAGCTTGGATTCTATGGCGGCCAAAATCAATCGTAAGTTTCAGTTCATATTATGAATGACAAAGCGGGTACCAAAATTTTCTCTGATTTTATTTACAGTTATAACGACGAAACCATGGATGCCAAGGGCCTCGTTGAAACTAAATGCTCATCGAGGACGAGTTCGAGGTCGAGAGTCGTTCAACGGATCTTATGTGTTAGAATGGTCGGACGGTTACGCCGTAGACGTCAACGTTTTCCGCCAAGAAACAGAAAGAGATTCCCACCTCGGTGGAAGAAACGTTGAAGGCTTCGTTCAGGTTAGTGTTAATGTAGACTCTTTCAACTGAGCGGTGTTTTCTATAGCATTTGTTTTGTTAAAGGTGAAATCTTCGTGGAATAAGTTACCGGAGGCAAGCGTTCGTTATTCCAGATTTGTTAGCCCAACTGTCACAGAATCAGGAATTTCCCTCAGCCATAACTTTACAGAAAAAATTAAAGTTGCCTACAATTCAACTGATAAGTCATCAGCCGGCCATGAAATGAACGATGGGCAGTTGGAATTCAGTGGAACACTATTTTCGGGAGGGTTTGCCTTCAGCCGCTTGTACAAGTATAGTGGTGGAAAAAATGGTGAAAACTTGCCAACAAGTCTGAACCGTATTTTGGAGATTTACGAAATCGGCAAACGGCCCCACTTTAATCTTCGAGCTGAAATTGTGGAGAAAGAAACGTTCACTGGCCAAGAACAGGTGCTCAAGCTGTCATCTCCGTCCCGAACCGTCGAATTCCGTACCCACTCGGACTTCCCTGACGGAGTATTCCGACACGGTTCTGAATTCCGCTGGAGGCCTGACGCAACAATTTCTTACGAAATTGACATTGAAAACAAGACTACAACAACAGCAACGGATTATGTTATGACAACTTCGCTAATTACGCCCGTCCGCAGCTTAGGTCTTACTGGAACATTAAGGCAGACGAAGCGTAATTTACGAGCAGTTGGCGAAGTTGTTTGGGATTTAAACCGAAGGGATAGTGTTGCAAAAATGACCGTCACGTGGGAAAATACTACAAAAACTAGAGATGTGGACGTAGATCGTGTGAAAATAGCATTTTCCCAAGGTAGGTTTTTTTTTTATTAACCATCAAGTACGTAGATTGGCGCAACGAAATAGACCAATGGCAATTTTTTTTGTGTTTATATAGGCAACTTACCTCAAGAATTGGCGATCTTGACTGACATCCGTCGCAGTACAAGACATCCACTTGATATGCGCACTGAGATTCAGTACTCGAACGAGCCAGAACGGAAACTTTTGATAGGCAATTTAGTAACATCTCTCCCCGGCAACTACCGATATGAGATGAACATGACTCACCAAGCAACTCAATTAGAACTACGTCAGATATTGGCGTATGAGCGCAATAGTACTGGCCGTGTTCAACTGACGCACCTTTTCTCGCATTCTCGCTCCGATTCGGAACTTATGGTTCTCGAACACTTGTTTGTGCTGGATCACCAAGAAAAAAAGCTGGTTTTTAGTGCGTCGTCTCCAACAATGACTTTACGGCACCTCGGCCAGCTAGTACAATCGGGCAACACTTCACGCATGACGTATGAAATTCAACAAGATGATGCGACACCAAGAACCGCTGAGTTAACCTATAGCAGCAATCTTCCCTTTGCACGCCTTGTGGCGCAATTCAATCCAGAGAATAATAAGGTAAAAACAATCGGTGGTTCTGACCTGACATTTTGACATTTTCATTTGCTTAATTGGTCCTAAATTGTTTTTAGGGGCTTTATATGAACGCCGGAATGCAGGATAGGCGCCAGGTTATTCTTGAATTGTTCAACATGGACGATCAGGAACGTATTCCTTGCTTTGATTTTGCTTTCCGCCTGAATAATTCACGTCTCGTGACATCCAAGACTCAGTGGCCAACTGACTGGAAACTTCGCTTAGCTCAAGTAGTTGATCGAACGCGAGACTCCCTTGCTCTAACTGCTGATCAGTGGGTATCGGCCTTCCTGCTTAGTTCTTTCTCTGAAACGGTTGGATCCATTCTGACGTTAGGAGATGATATTGCACTTGTACTGGACACGGCTCTACTGAACTTTGGCGAAGAAATAACGAAACTCCAGGAAGACGTTGAACGGATGAAGCAAAACATCATTGAAGGTTACTACGCTGACGCCTTCTTCGCAAAGCTTATTGTCGAAATGGGTGGAGCAATTATTCAAGATATTCCATTTGGCTCATACGCTCACAGTTTCATTGCGTTCATTGAAAAGACGGGCAATCGAATTTTGCATCCATTTACAAATGAGGAAAACAGCTTCACTCGTTGGCTTGCTCATTTGGGACAATATTTCGGTGTCCTCTCTGAAACTTTGTCAAGTTGGTTAGGAGACCAGTGGAATTGGCCAACCGAAGGATCTTCAAAATTTCTGGCAGAAATGAACGAGGTTTTCAGCAAGATTGCAGAAGAATACAATCACGTAAGTAATACGTTTGAAAAACTCCGTGCACAGTTTCCCGATTTCCAATTTGTTTGTTTTTTCTCTGACAGTTCGTCGAGCAGTTTTGTAACAATTTCTGGGAGTCTATACCTGAAATCGCAGTTCCGCTACGTTCTTTGTTACACAATTCTTGGAATGATATCTACGCTGTTATCCGCCCTCTTGTTTTACGCAGCTTTGTCAGCATAGAAGCAGCAGCTTGGAATGTGACAAAAGAACTTTTGGGTAAGTGTTACCTACGTAGTAATAATAACCCGCGATGATTATATTGTTCTGACAAACGATTTTGATTAGACTACTTTTACGTACATCGCAAAGCTGTCGTGGAATCTACATACTTTCAAAAACTTTCGCTTCTACTGGACGATCTCAAGCAGTTTTATGTAGACATGCAGAGTACCGATTGGCCATCCAGGATCCGAAAATATGTGACACGTGCTGGTCACTTTCTAAAAGAAAAATACTCAGACTTGGACGACTATTTGTCGTGGCTAGTCAAAATACGATCTGAAGTTGAAATGATATATCAAGGATTCTTGAAAGAAAATCCCGAACTGCAAAAAGGAGCGGAGAATTGGCTGAAATTCATGACACTCATTCAGTGGTGTTACAATCACATTGATTTTAACCAGAAAATGGCGGACCTTGTTGCATTGCTGCGTGAGAGAGGAGCTGAGTTGTGGCGTCAAACTGTCACAGACGCTCAGTTGAGATATATGATGCAGAAAACGATGTTCAAATTCAATCCTGAATTTGGATATATTGTACTAGAACAGAAGCTACCGTTTCCTTGGATCAGCCTCGATGAAACTCCTCTGTTTGACCAACTTCCAGAAATCCAGAAGGTGCAATCGTTGGTGTCCTTCTTCCAGCCTTCCAACACCAGTATGATAGACGTGCTGTTCTCCTACCTCCCTAGGCAGCAACAGCTATCCAGTTTGCTACCCCCTTTCAAGAGTATGTTTTTTAACTTATTTATCTTTTAACGCTTATGTAAACTAACTACCAAAAATCTAAAACGCACAGGTTCGGCCCATTTGATAGGACTGCAACACTTTACAACTTTCGATGGTCGGCACTTCGATTTCGTCGGACCTTGCACCTATCTCCTCGCCCGAGACTTTTTAACACATAACTTCACGCTTGCCGTGCAATATGTCAGCTCTCGCGGCAAGCCGTATGCTTCTGTCTTGCAACTGTTAATTGACGACGTTCAGTGGGATCTTGATTTGCACAACCGCACCATCCGTGCGAACGGAATCACCCAAATGTTACCAACTTTTGGTTCTCGTACCGAACGTGGCACTGCTGCGTTTTATGAAAACGGAAAGCTTGTCATCGAATCCTTCGTGAAAGGAGTTCGCTTGGAGTGCATTATGGTGTACGAAGCCTGTACTATTACGTTGTCTGGTAAGTTATAAAAATCTAAATAATTTCGTTTTTCGAAATATAATTTAGCACCCTAATATTTCTAGGTTGGTATAACAACAAGGTCGCTGGCATGCTGGGTACTATGGATAACGAACCTACGACCGATCTTATTTTACCTAATCGCTCCGTCGAGCTAGATCTGAATTCTTTGGCCCGTTCGTGGGATGTTTCAACTAAAAAGGATTGTAAAACTATCGATAACCTTGCTCGTAAAAGCGTGGCTCAAGAGGATAGTCTAACTGAACTGTGTGCTAGTTTTTTCCAGAGCCAGAGGTCAGTACGAAATGCTAAAATTAAAATAACGGTAGCATCTAATATCGCATATTCGATAGGTCACAGTTGAAGAAGTGTCTGGCAGTGATTGACCCCTCGCCTTACGTAAATATGTGTCTGATAAAAAGCCGTGTGAAAGGAAGTGTCCAAGATGGATGTCATGCTGCAGTTGCTTACGCTTCTGCATGTGCTGCAAAAGGTGTGCATCTCCGTATTCCTTCACAATGCATCCGGTAATTAATGTCAGCAAACTAACATTCAGTATCGAAACCGCTAACTTAACATTCCTATAGTTGTCCAATGGAAAATGAATCGTTATTAGAAGGAGAGACGAAGGATACCAACTTAGATAAGAACAGCCGGCTGTCGTCTGATGTAGTGGTCTTACTTGACCTGAAGAAATGTAATGAACCGGATGCCATATCAGCCCGATTCTTGCCTTCGCTAATCAGCACTCTTGAGAAGGAACTTATTAGCCAAAAAATCACCAAAAATCGCTATTCGTTGATTGTTTTTGGTGGGCAAATGCCCTACGATAGTCCTCGAGTTCGGACCGTCAACGGTCAAGAATTCGTTGCAGCCAAAGAAACAGCAAACCTTTTCGAAAATTTACCTTACGGTAGGAAAAATTTCTATATCCTTTTGAACATTGATTCATGTTTTATCAAATCTAGGCAATGGAGTAGCTGGAACTATGGATGCGCTACGACTGGCGTCTCTGCTCAACTTCAGACCAGGAGTGTCAAAAACCTTTATTCTGTTGCCCTGTTCTAGCTGCCAATCTGACCATGTAACTGTAGCTAAATATGCTTTAACTGCCACCTTCGAACGGAGAATTCACAATCAAGGTTTTCTTAGGGCTATGAAATAACTTCGGAATCGTTGCTGGAGCAAGACGCGACAATTCATGTTTTGACGAATGGAGAATTCCGCTTCACAAAGCATAATGTAAGCCGTCAATTTCTAGGTAAGCTTCCATCGATAAGGTGTGAAACTGCAAAGTTCCGATGCAAACCAATATTTTTTGTTTAGGACTTGATGCTACTACGGGATTTACGCCAAAAGAGTTCAAAGGTCGGTTACTTGGTGATGCTGATCTTCGACGTCAAGCCCGACTACCACGTTCCTTGCTAGGCATATGTGCTCCTATTGCCCTTGAAACCAATGGTGAAGTGGAATCCATATCCTAAGGCTGAATTGCTTAATTTCTCCTTTTTCTTTTTTGTTACTTAGGAACGATATTCGCTGTTTCTCGCTTACGTGAACAGCGCAAAAACTCCGGCGACAGCAAACGCGCTCTCAATGTTTGGGTGAAACGAGTTGCTGCAACAGCTCGCACGGCTGATTGCCAAAAGTGCACATGTAATCTAAAGAACTATCACGAATCAGTTTTAGATTGCCGAGTTTGTACTCCTAGGATGACACCTACCGTTGATACCGTAATACCAACTCCTTACTTTAATAATCGAATTTTTTTTAATACATATTGTTTTTGTATTTGATTTTTTAGTCCTTTCTCTTCGACGAGGCAACTCAACAAAATTCCAGCAGGAGTAATAGGAATCGTTCAAAAGAGGAATAGGGATGCAGCTCGACGAAAAGGAGGAACAAGAAATTCCTCGAATTAAAAAACGAGCATAACGTGGAATAACACTAAAGCTTTTGCCAAGTTAAACAGGCAAAATGTCCCTTATTGGCTACTTTTTCTGTCTTTAATTCACATTTAACAGGTTGTTGAATGAGCAAGTGATTCGAGTGTATTCAATCCAATATCGATCCAGTCATTTGCAATACAAGGTAATCCTATTCCTGCGTAATTTTCATTAACGATTCATCTAGAATACTGGAATGTAAGCTGATGGCGGCATTCACGCATATTTAAAAGGCCTCCTTATTTTCTCGAACTTTTTTTGCCGGCCTTATTTTGTCGAGCTTTCAAAAAAGCTCTATGTCAGGAAAATTAGATGGCGCTACTGTTCTTCTTCATAACTGTGTTGTATGTAATTACGAGTACAGCAGCGTTCCACAAAGTGGGACATGCTGTGCGAGGGGACACTAGATGGCGCTACTGTTCTTCTTCATAACTGTGTTGTATGTAATTACGAGTAACGAGTTAAATCTGTGTTTGATTTGTTCCTTAACCTCTCATTTTCCGAAGGATAATTCAACTTAGATCAGACTGTACGATATTGACTATTTAGTACACTCATTTTTGTGTATGTGTTGAAGGAAAACAATTCAAATAGATTGTTTTTATGCAACAGTTACCATTGTTACTCAGAAGATAAGCTACGAAACCAGACAGTTATCTGCCTAACTCTTTCACTTTCCATCATGCTGTGTGCTCAATGAGCAGGACTCGTGCTCTGCCTACTGCTGCTTATGGGCACAATTTGTTTACTACTAACAAGGTTGTGCACCTAAAATCACTGGATGCTGACACTGGAGGTGAGTCAACAAAAACAAACCCTGGCAACTAGAACGTGAATGCTGGGAAAATCGCTATGTTTTTCATTTAGTTAATCGTGTTTGAAATATACCGAATATTTGACACAATGCTAGCGCGCCAGTACGCTACAGCGCTAGCGCGATGCAGCAGAAATATTCGGTGTATTTCCAAAACGGTTGACTTCATGAAAAAAATAACTATTTTATCGGAATCAGCATTCAATTTTGAGTGTACCCCGTGATATTCTATCAATTCCCATGAATGCCGGTTTTTGCAGAAAAAAATTTAAGCCCGACTAAATATGCCCGACTAAATAAGCCCGACTTTTCTTATTTTTTGCACGAATATTCGAAGTAATTCAAAAACGGCTAACTTGACGAGAAAACGAGTGGCTTTTTCTGAATCAGCGTTAAATTTTGATTATACTGTGTGATTTTCATCGCATTTACAGAGGTGTCATTTTTGGCCGATTTTGACAAAAGTGGTATGCACTTTTTCATTTTTGGGTAAATTTAAATTTCGCCTAAAATACATGATTTCGATTCAGAATTGAATGCTTATCAAGAAAATCAAATTTATTTTTCAATTGGCCTTATGGTTTTTTAGTTAAACGTAAAAAACGAAAGAATAAGAAAAGTCGGGCTTATTTCGTAGGGCTTATTTCGTCGGGCTTAAAAAATTTTTCCGCAAAAACTGACACTCTCCGGAATTGGTTGAATATCACAGGATATAAGCAAAATTGAATGGAGATCCAGGGAAAATTCCTATTTTTTTCGTGAAAATAATCGTTTTAAAATTACACCGAAAATTTGATACAAGGCTAGCGCGCCAGTACGCTACAGCGTTAGCGCCATGCATCAGAAATAACGGACTTGTTTTGTCGGGCTTATTTTTGAAGGCCTTATTTTGTCGGGCTTGTTTCATCGAGCTTTCAATAAGAAAAGGTCTACATCGGAATAACTAGGTGGCGCTACTGTTCTTCTTCATAACTGTGTCGTATGTGATTACGAGTAAAGAGTTAAATCTGTCTTTGATTTGTTCGTTGCCCTTTTAGTTATCAAAGGATAATTCAACTTAAATCAGACTGTCTGATATTGACATTTAGTACACTCGTGTTTGTGTAGGCAGTGAAGGAAAACAATTCAAATAGATTGTTTTTTTGCAGCAGTTACCCTTGTCATCAGAAGATAAGCTACGGAACCAGACAGTTATCTGCCTAACTCTCACTTTCCATCATGCTGTTTGCTCAATGAGCGGGACTCGAGCTCTGCCTACTGCTGCTTATGGGCAAAATTTGTTTACTACTATCAAGGTTGTGCACCTAAAATCTGTGGATGCTGACACTGGAGGTAGGTCAACGGAAACAAATCTTGTCAACTAGAATGTGACTGTCAGAATGAAGTGCCGTTAATGGTTCATGGTCCTCAAATATAGTTCAGTGATGTATTTTTTTATGTGTGAAGAAAAGCATCTACTTTGGGTTGCAAATCATCAAGAGCCAGCACTTCTAAAGCCTTCTCGTCTTTGCTTAGCCAGCAAAACATGCATCTACTTCAATGCCCTCACCCCATTGGTATTGTAAATTTGATTAATGCCTAACATGGCTTTGTGATGAGCTAGTTTGTCATGTCAGGATCAAAAAATTTTCATCTTCTTTCTATGTAGCATCTGCTACTTTGTGTTGTGAACCATCAAGCACCACCACTTCTGAAGCCTTCTTATCATTACTTGGCCAGAAAAACCTGCATAAACTTCAATGCCATCACCTAATTGGTATTCTAAGTTTGATAAATGTCTAACATGGCTCTGTGATAATCAAGTTTGTCATGCCAGGACTGACAATTTTCATCATCTTTCTACATAGCATCATCAACTTTGTGCTTCTAACCGTCAAGTGCCACCATTTCTGAAGCCTTATCATCTTTACTTGGCCAGCAAAACCTGCATAATCTTCAACATCATCACTTCATTGGTATTGTAAATTTTATTAATGTCTCACGTGGCTGTGTGGTGATCTAGTTTATCATGCTAGGACCGACAAATTTTCATCTTCCTGCTGTAAAATTCGACGTTAGACGATTTGCCTGTTTCCTGCTCCCGACGACCAAGACACGTAAGGTAAATAGTCTTCCCTGTTATGATTACATCATTGATTATTTAATCTCATATTTAACGATTTCGTTTTCGATTCATTTTTATCATTTAGAATTATCTATTTTCCTTCCAGCTCATATTCAACCATCGATATTCCGGTTTTCCCGTCTTCTCCTCCTCAGGCTATTTAAAAGTAAGTTGCAATTATCGTTGCCCCTTCCTGAGATGCAAAGTTCTTATATTTGCGTTTACTATCACAGTATTGCCACGTACAGTATTCGCAAAAAGCAGAAAGTGACGTATCAGGATGCAGCCTAGCGGATAGACGACGAACGAAAAGGATTTCACCGTGGGAGGCCTTGTATGTATTGTATTGTCTTGTTGTTTACTGTATGTAACTAGTTAACCCGTTGGCTGCCACCCCGTTTGCTCCCATTTTTTTTGTAGTTGTAGGGACCTGGGCGCTGTTCTCCTCATGGCCATGGGGGGAACAGTCGCCGTTGCGCCTAATGGCTTTATGCCATTAGGCGTTAGGCAATGCACCAGTAGGGACTTCTCTCTGTCGGCACGGTGAGAGATATCCTGGGGTGTGCATTCCCAGAATGGACTCTATCACCGTGCCAGCCCGGGCTTGTCTTCGGACAAGCCCCACCTTGGTCGGGGATCCTTAAGGCACGACGCGTAGCAACTGTAGTTTAAGCAACCTACGGGTTGCGGTGGCCTGGCAGCCAACGGGTTAACTAGTTAGTTGTATATGTATGTTTGTATGTGTATTGTATGTATTGTATGTTCTGTAAAAAAGAGGTGGAATTGTGGGAGGTGGAGGGACAACAAATACAATTCCTTTTTCAATATCTTTTAGTTTGTTTTTGATTTATTGAATTTTACTCTCCTAGTTTGGGGATCGAACCCTAGATCTTCGACGTACCATGTCGATGCTCTACCATTGAGCTATTAATCTGTTTTTCACTTTGGATATGAGGTGACCTCTTTACAGTTAGATTATTGTTATGCTGTTCAACGAAAAATTGTTTCAGACGCTGTCTTTAATTTAAGACAACTCTAGTTACGCATTCACTAGTACATTTCATTTCAATAACGGGGATTGAACCTTAGATCTACAGCGTGGCAGGACTATTCTCTACCATTGAGCCATCTGTCACATTTATTCTTTCTATTTTTCCTTCCTATAACACAACCTTGTACACTTGTATAACAATGTAGCTTCTAGGGAAAATAGTTTAAAACAATGCAAGACTCACGGCTCAGTGGTTGAGCATCGGCATGCCATGCTGGAAGAATAGGGTTCGATACCTATAAGAGTGAAAATCATATAGTTTCTATAAACGCAAGTTTGAATATAAATTAAATTCAACCAATATATAGCCAATACGAACAACGATTACTTGTATGAATGATAGTTTGGGAAATGCTATAAAACTCTAAGAAAGACGTTATACAAGGAAGTTGCTAGTGTAAGATAGAAATGAGTTAATAGAAAATAAAAGTGACAATAGACACCAAGTAAAAAAACCATAAACCAAAAATTTTTTCAAAAATTTTTTTTTAAAACGTTTTTATTGAATTTTCTCCACAATATAATTATTTTTGCAACTTTTGAAAGGCAAAATAACCCTTTCAAAAGTTGCCGCCAACCAAGGCAGGGGGAGACACTGCCTTAGTTGACCCACCGGGGAGATTACCCGGTGCTTGGCTAAGAGAAGCCGGAAGAAGAGCTGAAGATTTGGAACATTTTTACAGGAGCGATTAACCTTTAATTCGGATTTGTGGGTAGCCACGTCGCCCTCCGTGAACACATCATCGGACTAAGCGGACACCCCACGTCCCCTTTCCGGCCAGAGCCCTCCAAACCTCGGTATATGTTGTTTTTAAATATACCGTACAGTAGGGGCATGACCCCCTACGGGCTTATTATGAGTCAAGGGGAAACGGGGCTACGGAAAGGAAGGGAGCCCAGATATGCACTTCAATTTTTTAAGTTATTAATACCGTAAAACACAGGAATGAGACTGTAGAGTGAAATTCGGTTTCGTGTTTCCAATCATTACGATTTTTCGGTGCATTGTCCCAGCCAGAAACCTTTTTGAATCCACTATTTTTATTCGTCTGTATTAAAAAAAAAAAAAAAAATAGAACTTAGGTAAGCGAAAAAAAAATTCTTGTTTATAGAGCTTACATAGTACATAAATGCATCATTTGGTTCATTCCCGTAGAATTTCTGCAACGAGCTTCTGCAAAAGCATAGTAAACGATCATGACAGTGAACTTAATTTGAGTACTTTATAGGTACCTTTTTCAAGTCTTTAACACACCAACATGAAAACGGACATCTTTCATATTTGTCAACCCTTTTTTTTCTTGATGCGAAAAATTTCACTATAACAACTCAATTCGGTGACTTGTGAGTCTTCTTCATTGCAACCGGGAAGGCAAAGCGGCTGACTTAAGGCGAAAAGACGAATTTTTTCATCGCAATTAGCGTTACATTGTCCCGGGCATCTACTTTTCTTCCAGCGGTGTTTTGCCTAAAATGACGGGCGAATGAAAAAAAAAATGAGATAACTAAACAAACTCCGAGAAAAGGCATTACCAGGTGGGAGATCTTCAATGTCGATTTAGAATTCTCAGTTCATCATGTAATACGAACCAACAAATCGGAGTTTCCACATAGACTGGATGGCGAAATTCTGTCCCACCAATAACACATAAGACATACTGATTTTGAACCAGTGCCAATTATAGATTTATCTACAAAACGCGAATACCTCTGATTTCCCAACTTAAAATAATTCATTCTTGATCCCAAAATCTATGTCTTTTTCAAGTATTCTTTCCCCTTGAGTTCTCAAATTACCCACCACTGAATCACTAACATGTCCATGGGTATGTCAAAGAATAAAGTGAAATATCTTTGCCCCAACCAAAGGGCTGTTGATTTTTGAATACACAGAAGTGGATGATGATGAGAAGTGATGCTTGATGAGCATGCTAACATTAACAACTATATGTTCCTTAAATTAAAACATGACATCTGCCTCATCTTGTTGTTGAAAAGAACAGACGAGCATAGATATTACTGCCTTGAAATAACCAACCTGAGAAGTTCCAAGATCCAAATCTGTGTTACTGCTTACTGCACTACACATTATGTTAGGCCTTTTCCAAATTTTTTTTTGTCCAATAGCTTTTGCACTCCTCCTCTTGAACAAAAAATGTGAATAAGAGAGATAGTTAATATTTTTTGTATGTTAGTCGACAATTCACCTGTGAAATATTCCACACTGCATAGGTGATGGGGAACTATCACGCTTCTGCACATTTTGGGGTATAACTCGAAGATGGGCTTATTTTTCCAGGGTCTCAATGGGGGTTCCAAAGGTGCTCCTATTCATGTCCCAAACTACTGTAGGTCCTTTAAGACTAAAAAACTTATGTTCAGAAACACCAAACGTTCAATTCTTAAATAATAAAACTTGTTTAATGGCTTGATTATAACCTTGTGACAAAAACAGGCCTAAGTCACAGTTCATAGATTTGGGGAATAGAAGGATACACTGCAGATTGTCCAAACAGTACCACTTTCCGTCTCGCTTGCAAAGAGAATAAAAGTAAAAATGGCTTCCCCATTTTCCGAAACGCAAGGTTGCCAACTTTTTTGTTTTGTTTTTTTGTATGGAGCTATGGACGGCTCGGGCAGACTGGCAGAGTCACAGATTTGACTATCCTTGATCAAATCTGTATCTGTATATCGCAACCTAAAACGATAGAGACTAATTAAATGAACTAGGATTCACGAAAGTTGCTTCAGTGTGATCCCATGGGAGTTACATAGTCATAAATCATTACGCTAGAGGGCGTTAAAACCCATTGTTTTGATAAGAACTGTCACTCGACCAACAAACAAATCAAATTATCCTCAGATATGATCTTTTTAAAATTTGAGACGGGAATGTCTGAAAGCCGGATATGGCGATCTTTATTATTGAAGACAAACAAATGGCCCAAGCATATTTTTTAAACACAAATTATAAACCCCGTTTGAGACCGACATCTACATATTGATCGAATACTGAGTTCTCGCAAGATTAGTTTTCCCACTGTAATTTTGTATACTGTCGGAAGTAATGGCAGAAAGTTCAAATAAACAGTAAGCATTACTGAAGTTGAAGTTGTGTAACGGCACGAAAAAAGCGAAACTCGATTGTTAAACCGCAATCACACCTTTTTCTGTATGTACGGTCCCATGAACAGAATAAACCTGTTGTCAAATTATGCTGATCTAAAGATTAAACGAAAAAACTAAAAATATCACGAAAAACAACGCAAACAAAATCCCGTCTGGATTAGCATTTAGAATGGAGACCCTTCGTGACGGAATAAGAAGGACTTTCCAAGGCCGAAAACAAGACCGGAACAAGAGGACGACGTTGGTCAACCGGACCATAAAAAGGAAAGAAGAATCAAACAAGGAAATGCAGAATGTTTTTTTTTTTTTTTCCTCTTTTGAACGATTCGTTCAATAAACAAGATAACACTCCTTAGGCAAACGAAAGGCTATTGCCAAGGTCGTATTTAGCTGCGTGTAAACCATCAACCCGAAATGAACTCGTCGATGTTCTTTTTCCACGTTTGCGAACGTTGACAGCGAAAGGGCCACCAGAAATTTTAAAGATGCATTTTACAAACAAACTGTGACCGTTTGTAGGCTGTACAAGGACACTGTATTCAAGTGCCGAATATGAAAAAAAAAAAAAAATAAAAAAATGGAAATTTAAAAAAAAAAAGTGTCATTTCAAGTTATACAGTGCAATTCGAATTGGAGGGAGTAAGAGGAATCAATACACAGTGAAGAAATAAAAAATAAAAAATACAAAGAATATGGAAGCGCAGCACCCAAAAAGAAAAAAAAAACACTGTTCACGCACGCAACATCAGCAAAACCCGAGGAAATTATAATTTTTTTTTTTTTTTTTTTTTTAAAAAGGTCAATTTTCAATAACGACAATTTTGGGACGGGGGCAATAATAAAAAAAAGAGGTAAGGAGAAAGTGAAAACTGAATTATGGATGGAAATACATAATAAATCTTGTGATTACAAAAAAAAAAAAATCATATTTTTTTTTTTTCTTGTCTTCCTCTTCGGTCCGTTGGTGAATGAAACAAACATTAAATGGTCATTTTCCCCTTTTAAAAAACAGAATACAAAATCCGTACGCTATGATATAATAGGTCTCATTTTGATTTAAAAAAAAAAATTATTATATTTAATCAAATTTATAGAAAAAAAAAAAGGGAGAAACGCACACATTCGTCCAATTTGGAGCACGCGCCCTGCGCCTTAACATCTTCCATAATTTGCGTATCTGACGTGATTTCTTTCACACGACTGCGAGTGAAATCTCCAACAGAAACACACCGTTCCTAATTAAATTTATTAGTTTTTTTTTTTTTTTTTTTTTTTTTTTTTTTTAATATCGTCTTTTCTTAATTTTCTTTCTTTTTTCAGACAAAATAATTGGCCGCAAAGATTCGCTTTCACAGTGGAGAAAATAGGCTAATAGAAAAATTTCAAATAATAATAATAAAAAAAAAACGTAACCTCTTTCTAGAATTCAAATGAAATGATATTGACCCCATTCGAACATCTGCGATTGGGATATTATAATTGCATTTGAATTTAGAACATTTCAAAAACCGTCTTTCTCTTCATCGTCCGTTCTTTCTTTTCTTTTTCTTTTTTTTTTTTTTGAAACCTAAACATTCTAATATCATTCACTGAATCATTTTTGTTGTGTTGTGTGTTGTTGTTGTTTCATTGCTATTGTATCAGAACGTCCTATCGTCTATTGTTTTAACCGGACAGGGTTTTGAAACTGCGGATTGTCTCGTGGATCCATCCGTCGAAAGCCGAGAGTCGGGTGTAAACGCCCGGCAAATTGGTCCGCCCACAGCCGATGCCGAAACTGACGACACCCACCTGGAACCACTGACCTTCTTTTTCACACACAAGGGGTCCACCTCCGTCTCCCTGCGACCGGTCCGTCGACATAGCACAAAACGAAATAAATAAAAAAAAAAAAAAAAAAAAGAAGAAAATAAGACAAATGAGATAAGAGAAATGCCAAAATAGAAAGGGCTCTTTTTTGTTTTTTTTTTGTTTTTACATCACAGGCATCTCTTCCTTCTGCGCCGGCGCAGATGGACGAGGGTGGTAGGACGAAATTCGGTCCAAATTGGGTCCTTAACGCCGCCTGGCACTTGGCGTCGTCCCATAAAGGCACCTCAATCTCCTTGAGGATCACTGAATGGGTACCATCTGTCGGGATTTATTGTCATATATCATTACATCAATTAAGATCTTTAAAAATAACACATGATGAGAACATACCTTCCAGCTTGCGACCCCATCCGGTGACGACGCAGCGGGTTCCCTCCGTCTCCGAGACTTGGCCCGGATGAGGCATGCAGACGACGTCGATATGCGGCCGACGTCTAGCGGGCTGGACGAAACGGAGCAAAGCGATATCGTTGGCCAGCGACAAATTGTTGAACTGCGGATGGACCATCACGTGCGACACGTCGAGCTCCTCGTAGGCCAGCTGCTCGGTGGTGACGCTGACGTCGTATTCACCGAGACGGACCTTGAGCACGGAGCTGATGTTGCTGCTGGCCAAACTGTCGGATTTAAAATTAATTTATTTCAAAGAAAATTATAATAATAGAATCAAATCTTTTTTGTTGTTTTGCTATTCTGCAGACGTTCTACTTTACATCATTATAGGAGAAAGATATGCATAAAGTGAAATTTTTCCGTCTTTTGGTCTTATCTCTTTTCAATCTCTTCCCTCTCTCTCTCTCTCTCTCTCTTTCATAAAAAAAAAAAAAAAAATACGCTTGTTTGTTCTATAAGATAGAAAAAACTTGAAGGGCCGGTCTTGAAACAGAAAGCTTGATCTTCTTCCTCTTTCGTACCGGTAAGGGAAAAAAAAAAAAAAAAAAAAAGATTGAATCAAACATTATTTTCAACAAAAATGCATTGACTGCTCTTTTTCTTTTTTTTTTTTTTTGCAGTCAATGCAAAATGGGGAGGGAAAGCCGGTTGGAGGACTTTCGCAAAAGGTAAAAAAGACAAAAAAAATTATAGCGAATGTCAACTTTCATTCGGTGAGCAAGGAATGAAGAAAGAGAAGGTTTCAGACGATTGAAAAGAAAAACAGGATGCCTGTCGCTAGCAAAAAAAAAAGAAAAATTAATTCTTTCTTTCTTTCACAAGAGAAACAGAGTAAAGCTGTTGGTGGACAACTTTCTAACGTCCAAGTTATGCGACGATGAGAGCACCTCTCTCTCCACCCTACATGTCCATGGTGAAGCCGTTCTAGTCTAACACCAATTTTGCCCACACACCATTTAACATCCTGGACATCCACATACTCGACTTTGTTTTGTTTTTGTTTTGTTTTTTTATAGGAAACTTTAAAATAATTCAAATTGTTTAAAGAAAACGAGACGTTTCACTTACTAATCATCGACGCAATGTGCGGCCGTCACGACCCACGATTCGTCTAGAAGAGAAGCGCCGCAGACGTACAAGTCTTGTGGTTTCTCCAGCACGGCTGCCTGCTGAAACATTCGTTAAAAAAACAAACATGAAAAATGAAAATGAAAGAAATCAATGGTTGATTGCAGAAAAATAACAAAACGCTTCCCTTATCGGGAAGACATTGCCAACAGCTTCTCTTTTGTCGTCCGTCTTCTTCTTTATATATAAAAAAAAAAAAAAACCCAGAGATATACAAAACTCCCGGTCTTGAGAGAAATGATGCAAGCGTCTCTTGATCCCCCCTCGTCTTATTATTCATATTTTTCTCCTAGCTATTTCGGGACGTGAAATCATGAAAAAAAAAAAAAAATGAAACAAAAAGCTACACGTATGGAGGAGAGAAACGCCCCCATTATCTATTTGCACAAAACATCTTTTTTTTTTGTTGTTGTTGTTGTTTGAATAATAGAATGAAATGTCGAAACAATCGCGGGGGAAGAAAAAAAAAATAAAATTTCCTGCCTTTTTTTTTTTTTTTTTTTTTTTTTTTTTAGCTTTTCTTTTAAATGCCACACCTGTCAAATCCGTTCAGGCCAATCACCTCAAACTGATCTCGTCCCATCAAATATCTTTTTTTTTTCTTTCAAAAAATAAAATAACAATAAATTTAAACTATCAGATTTAAAGAAAAAAAAAAAATAACCTGGTCAGCCTTGAGAGAGGCCGTTGGCACCAGTTTTTTTTTTTGTTGTTGTTTCGTTTCAGGATGCCCGCCAGCGCACCGTGCATAATAATGGATTACACACACACACACACACACACACACACGCAAGACGGCAGGAAAAAGAGAGAAAGGGCCACCCTCACAGCTTCCTTTTTCTGCATACGCATTTGAAATATGGCAGCCAAAATAAAATCAGCAAAAAAGACAGCGCCAGAGAGAGATACGATTTTTATATAGCGCGCGTTCCATTATGCAGCCGGATCTTCTAACCAAAAAAAAAAAAAAGTGCGCCGTTCGTTCGCTCTCTGCGTGTGTGTGTGTGTGCATTCGTGGGCTAACAAATGCCGGCAGCTACTTCAGCTTTTTTTTTTTTTTTTTTTTTAAATTCCCGAACCGACCTCCATCTTTCTTATGAATCACACAATTACAGCTACTCTCTTATTCATTTGTTTTGAATGCATCAAACAAAAACATCCCCCCCCCCCCGCAAAATAAATTCATCTGCGATGAATCGAACGTGATGGATCTGCCAACTAATGAAAAACGATGCTGTGAGTTTATAAAGAACAAAGAACAAAAAAAAAAGGGATGACGTCTTACGTGCCATGGCCATTCGCCGAGATCGGCCAATCCGTCGGTTCGTTTGCGATCGCCAACGGCGGCGGCCACGTTGCCTTTACGTCCGCACTTGGATTTGTTGAGGACGGGCAAAAGCCCGATGGGTCGGGCGCCTCGCGGCACGTAGCAACACACGCTCTGGTCCATGTTGCCGCAGTAGCTGTACGCCGAGCCGCCACTAAGAAAAGAAAAATCAAAGTTTTGGAATGAATGAAACGTCACAAATGATCCAATTTTTAAATAAAATATTAAAAAAAAAAAAAATACCTGGTAATGCAAGCCCAATATTCCATGCAGTCGCAACCCATGGGGTTGTGGTTGTGGTCATCGTCGTGCAGATCGACGTGGTTCTGCTGGCCGGCAGAGACGGACACGGCCACCAGCAAGAGGAGCCACCTCATCCAATTGGCTCTTCCCATTTTTGATTGAATCAAAAACAGACGACGACCTTTTTTTTCTCTTGATGTTTCTTCTTCGTCCCCTACTGTCCTGTAGTGGGTAAACAAAGAAACAATACAAAAAAAAAAGAAATATGTCATCATTTCATCGATGTTTTATTTCGTCCATTCAAACGTTTCGCTTTTGTCCTATCGGAAAACAAAGTGAACCGGAATTTATTTATTTATTTAAATAGAAAAAAAAACACGCAGGTAAAATTCTCTATCAATGTCAATCGTTTGTTACAAACGATGACCGACAGCTGACATCAAAATCGAATAACACATCCAAGTATCTTAATTTTTATTGAGTAAACTCTATCCGAAATCCGAAACGAAGAAGAAGAAACGTTTCGATTTTCTAGCGAATAGCTCGAGGCTATACACTCCTTTCTCCACTGCTTTAATAAATAGACAAGAAAGAAAGAAAAAAAAAAAAAAAAAAGAAGAAGGAAGAACTTTGGTGCCGTGTGTTGGAGGATGAAGCCCCGAAAAAAAAAAAAGAAAAAAAAGAAGAAGAAGAAGAAAGAAAAGAAAAAGGAAAACAGGTTAGATGTTCTCGGACGTGTAGAAAGCAGGTACTTGACGAACCAAATCGATGGGTTACATACCGTACATCGGTTTTCTTTTTCAAAAATGAAAAATCAAACAACTATACAAGTGATACGTTGTAAATCAAGTCCGCGTTTTGTTTTTTTTGCGCTGACGTGTCACACGGTTCTACGTCCAGTTTGACAAGGTCGTCGTCTATCTAGCCAAATGGAAAACGAGACTACACAACAAATAATAAATTTAAAAAAAAAAAAAAAGAGAAAGAAAGAGACAAGGAAGAAAGTAGTGACAAAAACTAGGTTAACGTCATAACCGAAGGTGCTCAGCTGTAAACAGCGACTTTACGCGCCCCGTGAAACTATCGAACTCTTTTTTCACGCTCAAAACATCGAATTCAGTCGTTAATCAATTCGAAATTTTCAACAAAAAAAAAAATACATATTGAATCGAATTTTTTTTAAATGCGTTAAAAGCGCAAGACGGTAGGGCAATAAAAGGCAATATCCCTTTTGAAAGCGGAAGTGTGTACATAGGCTTAGAGAGAGAGCGTCTACCTGTTAGGACACGTGAACACAAGATTTTAATGTGTGTACTTTCACGATGACATCACTACGTGTTTCCAAAGAGACCCCTTAAAAAAAAAAAAAAAAGACGCGTAGGCTTTGCTTCTCGATTGTTTTGCCTACTTTTAAACTGCGCGTATGACTTTAAAAACAAGGCCATCCGAAACACAAATGAAATGAATTCAATTATAAGCACACACACACACACACAAAAAAAAAAAAATACTAAACTTACTCGAGTGCTGATACGACTTCACGCTTATTCAAATAGAAAGGCGCTAAGGAGAGAGAGAGAGAGAGAGAGTCTGTGAATGCACGTGTGTACGCTAAGCGATTGAGTGAGAAACTGATAAGAAAATAAAAAGGGACGGCCGGGAAGTTGTTCCGGCATTTGCTCGGTTCCTTTCGTCGTTCGTGAATTTTTGAATACATTTTCCCTGTTGTTTTTGCCTGATTTTGTCCTTTGCGGTTTTTTTTTTGTCTATTGAAATTTGCATAGGGGAGTGGCGAAATGCGAAATGCGAAAAAAAATAAAATAAATAAAAATTCTTTGTTTGGTTGCGAATAAATGACAGCGAGTTTATCGACGTGGAAACAAAGGTAACGATGCGGTTCTCTCGTCCTCAACGTTGTCGAATCGTTTGGTTAACGACCAACGTGACCGTGAATTTCGAAAAAAAAAAAAAACAACAATAAATTACATCCATTTCAGATCGTCTTAAAATTTGTTTTTGGGCGGAAGAGCGTCACCTCCGATGACGTCACATTGGAATGTCTTCAGACAACAGAAAGAGGCGCAGTCGTCTGAGAACATGCGGGAAACCATCACGGTCTGAAAAAAAAAAATGTTACAAAGAACAAACAAAACAAAAAAGGGTTGAACAATAAAAAATGCCATCGCTGATAAAATCCACGGAAATGTACGGAAAAAAAAATGGCGACCTTGTCACCTGGCTGTAACGTTCTACATCCGCAATGCGCAAGGCCTACCCTTAACAGTTGATAAAAAAAAAAAAAACGCCGGTGGAAGTGATGCGCTATAATTTATGCAAATTTCACACACAAAAAAACACGGGTGTGTCCCTAACGCATTTTTTTTTTGAATATTAAAAAAAAAAAAAATAATAACACAATTGACTTTAGATTCTTACTCGACTCTTCATTTTTTGTATGTTAAAGGCCGGGGCAACGGAGGACGTCCTTGGCCAAGGACGTTCTTCGACTCGTGAAAAAAAAAAAAAAAAAAAACTCATTTCTAGACGCCTATGTTATAAACCAGCACGAAAAGAAAGTCATCATCTTTTTTTTTTTTTTTTTTTTTAAGGAATTATTTGATTGTAAAAAAAAAAAAAAAAAAAAAAAAAAAAAAAAAAAAAAAATTTCTTTTATATGTACACGGACTGCTGAAAGAAATCCCGGGAATAACATTAAACGAAAAAAGAAATATACCCCGCCAGGGGGCAGATCGAGGGGTGGCTGGTCTAAACAACCCTTCTCTCTCTCTTCCTTTTATTATTTTTTTTTTTGAAATTTAACTTTCTCTCTTCTTCCCTTTCACCTGTCACATGAAAGAGATTCTAGTTAGAGATCTCTGACGCAACAACCCTTCAAAACAGAAAGAAAACTCTCGATTCATTTCCCCCTTTGTTTTTTGTTTTTTTAAAGAAGGAAAAAAAAAAAGGTCAAATCATATCAGTAATCAAATCTTATTCTCTCTCTCTACACAGCTGAGGAGAGAAAGTGATATGCCCCCCCCCCCTCTTCGTTCAAACCGTATCCCCACCCCTTTTGCGGGGCTCTTATCGTCCAAAGTAGCCGAGACTTTCGTGACGAAAAGATATATAAAAAAAAAAAGAGCCCCTTCTCACACACACATATACAACCAATCACGTTGGCTTTGGCTTTCACTTTCACTCCCCCCCCCCTCTTTATATATTGTTTAATGCCCCTTTTTTTCTTTCACGCTGTTAGACCCAGCCAAAATAACAACCGCTACCTTTTTCTTCTTGTTCCTTGCGGCCATTTGCTTTTTTTTTTTTGGGGGGGGGGGGGGGGGGGGGGAAAGAAAAAAGAAAAAAAATAAAATACAGATGGATATATTGTTCGGCGTGACCTAGTGAGCCGTGAAAGCTCACTATAAGAGCGAGAGAGAGAGACGCGCACGTTTAAAAGAAAATAGAAAAGCTTTAAAGAGAAAGGGAAAACGACATGTCATAGACGTGAAAAAAAAAAAAAAAAACTTCCTAACACGGAACTGGGCAGCAACAACAAAATTGTGTGGAGAAACAACTTTTTAATTTAAAAAGATTTCAGGGAATACGATCCGACATGATCCATTTATTTTATTTTTTTTTTTTGTTTTCACGGGTGAGTTGCTCCTCCCCATAAATGGCTAACAAAAGCAGAGGGGGAGGGGTAGAAATTGCGTGTTTTATTTTTCTTTACGTATGCGCATCAAGATTGTGAACTTGATCCATGACGATGGAACACAAGTCCCCCCCCCCCCCAAAAAAAAAAAAAACGCGTAATATAAAGATCGAAATATTTGGCAAAGGAGTTTCGGGACTTTCACTTCTCACGCAATTCATCACGATTTTTTTTTTTTTGTGTTCAAATTTTTTTAAAAAGACGCAAAACTTTCGCCATTTTTCCTGAAACCGTGAATTAAATTTTTTTTTTTTTTTTTTTTTTTTGAACGGGAGGAGATTGGAGCGTCGAAATCTCCCGAAGGCTCCCGACTGTGTTTTTCTTTTCACATGAATAAATCTATAAGCGTTGTCGTAGATTTTTGGGCATCAAACATTAGGGCATTGTTCAAAAATGAAACTAAAAAAAAAAAAAATCGTGAACGATCCCTCCCTTTTTTTTTTTTTTTTGAAGTCGTTCGTGCATTTCGGCCCTGCCTTTTTTGCGTATTCACCTTTGACCTGATATGCTGCAAAGAAAAAAAAAAACATTTTTAAATGCCGTAATACGTGACGCAAATCTCTCGACAATGAAGAAACACGATTCGTGTTGACAAAGAGAGATCGCGTACGAATCGTTGAAGCAATTCAAATATCATCGGTGGCGCTAGTTGGCGGATGTCACGGTCGACTACAATTTTTTTTTTTTTTTTTGGCAACAAGGTAAAAACAGATAAAAAAAAAAAATAAAGGTGAACTTTCCCTTGTCTGGTGAGCGTGTGTGTTGCCAACGATCTCAACAAGCGAGAAGAACATCAAAATTTTTTTTTTTTTTTGCTTTACTAATAACCACCCACGAGAAATGGAGGAATGCAAGGCCGTTTGATATCGAAAAAAAAAAAAAATAAATGAGATCTCCCTTTTTTTTTTTTTTTTTTTGATTGTCCGATTTTGAGTTAACTCCCCTTCTCCTTGGTGAAGAGAAAACGAAATGCCAAAACTACTTGGCCGCTTCGTCGCGCCGTGTCTACATGTAAACACATGTTACACGAAAAAAACCAAACAAAATTGAAGAAGTATAACAAAATTGTGTGTGTGTGTTGTCAGCTTGGCATCGAAGAGAAAGGGAAGAAGAGAAAAGAGACGAAAAAAACAAAAACAAAAAAAAAACTGAGCGAGAGCTACGAAAAAGAGCAGCAGAGAAAGTTGCTGCCTATCCCCGACGACGACGCCGATATACTTGATATAATCACCTGCCCCATATAAGGGCAAGTATCACGCATTAGCATTCAACTGCCGCCGAATCTTCAAGTTCTTTTTTTTTTATTTCTATTTCCATCCCCCCTCTTTTTTTTTTTTGCACGAATCAGCGAGATAAAAAATCAAATAATTAAAAAAAAAAAAAAATTTTTAAACTCACCGATTGGCTGCAATCGGAATTTGGCGATTAAAAGTCCTTTTGGTTTCGTTTTCGATGAAATGAGGAATTGAATTTTCGTTGATTGGTTCTAAGTAACTCGTTGGCTTCCTCGATGTCGGTCGTTATCAGAGTGGCAGCACCAGTCCATACAAACTTATGTGTCGTGATTATTGCGTGCGGGGGCCGGGAGAAATCAAAAAGAAAATGAGTTAAGTTATTGAAGACTTCACGATATACGAGCACAACACGTAAGTAAACTGATGCACACACTAAACTTTCGTTTGACTAACTAAAATTCAAAATGGAAAGGGCAAGTTTTCCAAAAAAAAAAACAAACAGAAAAACGAAATGTGAACAGTAAACGGACGGTAAAGCGGGACGTTAAAAAATAGTCAACCGGTTGCGACTGCGGATCTTTTGCCACTGCGAGAACTGCTGGTGCTGGCCGCTCACGAAGGCAAACCTGCAGGGGGAGATTTGGGAGGTTCTAAACGAGAGGAGAAGAAGAAAAATACGACGATAGGAGGCGGGTCTTAATGTTTGTGTTCAGGTGAAAAGAGAAGAAGAAGAGCGCGCGCGTCGGAGCTCGTGTTGGCTGCCTGCCTAACTTTCACGCACTGGCACGTAGCAACGTTTACTTTGAACCGATGTTTTTAAGTCTTTTAATTTGTTGAAATTCACAGGGCAGCCGACAGGACACGACAACCGTTTCTCACACAGTTCGCTGTTTGACCATTTATTTTTAGGCCTACATCGAAAGGGTGCATTTCGGAACAAGAGGAGGGTAGGAGAAATATCGTGAATGATTTCGGTTGTAGTTTTGTGATTAAAGAAAAACATTGCGCCTTTCTCTTTGCCTTTCAGCGGTACCCAATAAGTCCGCCCTTCCAAGTTCTTTTCTACTGTTTGCCAAAAAAAAAAAAAAAACAACTTCAAATTTTTTTTTTTTCATTTTCAAAGAGAAAAATAGCCACAACAAAGAACCACAACCCCCTCCAAAAAAAAAAAAAAAAAATTCAATAAAACGAAACGCAATTTTCAAAGAATCCCTTCCGCGTTATCCGCAAGAAATAACACGAAAACAAGAAAAACGAAAGAGCACCGCTCGCTTTCTTAATTACAAATGAAAATCAATTTAAAAAAAAAAAAAGGTCTTCATTCTAACACATTTCGATGTTCCAAAGTTTTCTCTTTCCATTTGAAAAAAAAAAAAAAAAACGTTTGTGAACTCAACAGCGGAAAGCGGATCGCGTACGATTTGTCTTCGGTAGGAGTCGCCCTTGTTTGTTAATGACACGTCCATTTTTTTTCTCTCTCTTTCTTTTTTTTTTTTACGTTAAAAAAGAAAACAACATACGCAAAGGAAGGAAAGTTATATTAGAGAACTCCCCACCACCTCATCCTTTCCCAGCCGAACGTTTTTCTTCCGGAAAGCCCAAATTTTCACCCCAAAGTAATAGGCCCAGGTTTTTCACGATGAACGCGTTCGTCACGATTCTTTCATCGCGTTACACATTTTTTTTTTTTCGCGCTTGAAAAGCGCATCATCGTCTTTTGTGTCGGCCTTGTTGATGACGTCGTGACGAACGAAAAAAGGGGGGCAACACGAAGAAGGAAGGGGGGGGGATAGATGTAGAGCTATGGTCGTACCAAAACAATCACGGGCGTGAAAGCTGCCCATGTGAACTCCGCCGCTAGTGTGTGTGTGTGTGTGTGTGTGTGCACACTGTTGGAGAAACGAGGCCAATCCCCCCCCCCTCCCAAAAAAAAAAAAATTTCTTTCTCTTTGGAAAAACAAAAAAAAAAAATTCGTCCTTTCCTATTTTTTTTTTTGTTGTTGTTGTTCCTCATTTCGTTGAGAGACAGAGAGTCAATCCAAAAAAAAAAAAGAGTACATAAACAAATAATTTTGTTTTTATAGTATTTAATTATCACATTGTCTTTTGACGAGGACTCTCTTTCTCTGTTAGACAAATGACAAGCGCAAAAACAAAGACAAACTTCTTTTCAACCCTTATTTTTTTTTTTAAATTTAAAACGAATTAAATAATATACGAAAGAAATAGCTACATATCCAGCAGCCAAAAAAAAAAAAAAAAAAAAAAACAACAACAAAAACTCCAAGGGCGACGATGAGAGACGCCACTGATGGAATCGCCGCCGTCTCGGCTGCCCGACGCCCTTTTACATTTTCTGACCAGTGTATACATTGGGTTTTTTTTTCTTATATTACAACAACCGCTACGTAAGCATTAATAGCTTCACCTCTCACTCTTTTTTTTTTTTTTTTTTTCCTCATCATAATTTTCTCGGGAGGAAAAAAGAAAAAAAAAAAAAGGGCCACCGAATGAAATCATAAATTTAGATTTCTCTCGTTCCTTTCGTGGAACAGTGGAGATGATTGGACGGGAGGGAGCGCATTCCTCTCAAAAAGAATAAAAATGCACAGCATCTCCACGGTCGATTACTTACAGTGTTTTGACGTAACCGATGCCAAGAACCTCAACAACAACAAACAACAACCTTGCGAGTAACAAAACGCGAAAGTGAAATAGTCCATAATAAATCAACGGTCTTCAAGTGTGTGTGTGTGTGTGAGGCACAGTATGCGTCCATAGTCAAATACACCGTACATAAGTACACTGTATATTACATTATTATTATTACTTTTAAATAATAATAAAAAGTTAAAAAGGTTAGAAAGTTTGGAATATGTACGCTATTGTGTCTCTTTGTTATATTGTGTCATAGTTGACGACCGGAAGTCGTTTGTCCAGTTCGTGATGAATAAAAAAAAATGTCTTCAATGTCCCCTCTAGACAGACAATATACACAGCGGATCATATCGTGAATGTCTCTTCAAACAATGAAGTTTTTCAGAAAAAAAAAAAAAAAATAATGTCTGCGAAGATTCGATTGCGAAACGACCGTGTGAAGAAGAAAACGATGTTACTTTCACTGGCCCTTTCGTGTGTGTAATCATCATCCAATTAAGTTTGAAAAGAAATTGGTAGCGTGATTACTAGCGCGTTAAATGTCAAAATAGAGACCCGCTTTTTCGAGGGCACACGTCCACCGACAAGCCCCACAAATTTATTTATTTTTAAAAATAAATAAATACATTTCTTTTTATAGCCAACAGGATCCAGATCTTAACTCATCCGAAAAGCTAAATCCCTTTTTTTTTTTTTTTTCTAAAGAAATGTTTCTCTCTTTTTTTAACAAAGAAAAATGTCAAGGTGAGTTATTCAATTAGGTATCACTAAATGGAAGGTTTTACTTTCACTTATCCTACCTCTACGATAACGTATCGACTTGATTATAAGGGAATCAAGAAGTTAGTGGCAGTCGTTCTTTCCCCCCCCCCCTCCGACGTGAGTCACGTCTCGTTTATCCCCCGAAAAACTGACGCAATATGATTGGCCGCTCGGCTTGACACGATAGCGCCACAAGACTTGTGTATCTCTCTAACGACTGTTGGCGGAGGAATGTTTGCGCAAGAGGCTAGCCGTGCGTGACACGTCACGCAATCTCTTGCCAATCGAAGACCAATAACGCAACCCAACGGGTAAGGAATAAATAATAACAATAATAATGATACAACATCTCAAAAAAAAAAAAAAAAAAAAAAAAAGACGATAATGCCAAGAAAAAAAAAAGCGAAACTTGTGTCTTTTAGGTTAACGCCTACACACAAAGCCAAACAAATTTTCTTATTGATTTTTTATTCGAACCGAAACTGTAAAAAAAAAAAAAAATGTTGGCTGGGCGATTTGAACGCACGCATCTACCGTATCGTCACATCAACATGGCGAACACTTTCTGTTGTAGCTTGGCAACGTTTCTTTATGACTCCCCCTCTCTCTCTCTCAGGAGCTTCGTAGACATTGTTGATTGTTACTGACAACCAAACACAACACACAAAAACAACATACAAGGTCGTCGTGAAAGGGGCTTCGTTTAGGGACATTTTTTGAACGGTGGAACGCTGTTGAGATAGTGGAACTGAACATACATAATCATCCCGGAGGATGTGTAGAAGCACTCAAAGAAAAAAAAAAAAAAGTAGACGAAAGACATTGACAGAGGGAGAACGAAAAATTTGTAAATAATAATAATAAAAAAAAAAAAGGAATTTTCGGAACTCTAAGGACAAGGGAGAGGGAATTTCTTTGTTGGATGTATAGTTCCAGGACAAGCCCACGCAAAAAAAAAAAAAAATGGAAATAAGAAAACATGTCCATCTCTAATCTGAAAGAAATCGTCGAAAAGGGAAAAGTCGTTTGTCCGAATCTGAAGGTCGCCATCAGTCGCCATTGGAATTTCCCCCCCTGAAGACGCAATCATCATATTATGCATACATATAGGCTCCCATACGTAGGAGATCCTGGCTCGTAGTAGTAAGAATACCGCTAACTTTTAGTCCGTTCCAAAGTATAATTTGAAAAAGAAACGCGCATATTTTTCGTGATGGATCCGCGTGAAAACATGTCAACTGAATTGCACAGCTAATTGACACTGTGCCACCTAGCGATATGAAATTTCCCTTTCATTTGCGGTTTTTTTTTTTTTTCTTACACGTGACCCTGATGCGCAAGAATCGTAAGCAAAAGAGATCACCATTGAGATGGAATTGTTTGTTTGGGTAATGGCCGTTTTCTACGCGTCTATCCATGTTTGGCAATCTACCCATTGCGGCTTATATACCCAACCAAAAGCTAAAGCAAACACTGGGGGGTTTTTAAGAGAGAGAGAGAGAGTTGTGGGGATGCAACAGTGTGGCTTATTTGATTGTGACAAAGAGATTCTCGCTGATAAAAATTCTTTTTTTTTTTTTTTTCAAGAAGGTGTTGAAGCGCAAATTGAAAAAAAAAAGCTGTGGGCTGCCGTGCACATTCATCAACTACTGAGAGCGTGATGAATCGGACGAATTGGCCTAACAAAACACAATACATTTTCTCTGGGTGCTAAGATAGACGGTGGTTTTCTTGACGTTCTGGTCCAGTGAGAGTTTTTTTGAACGAAATAGAAATCTATTGCCTACAAAACAGCTTCTGTAAGCCGCAGCAGCCGGAAAAATTGTTCACCATGATTATTTGGGCTCGGCGATGCATGAGAAATTTTTCATGCACACGTTCGCGTTTCACACCCACAGAGAGACAAAAATCCCTATTGTTGCATTCCGATTTCTCGTGGAAATAGGGGACGCATTAGCAATCAAGTTGTCACGCGCCAACCATTCGACCAAGGAAAGCGAAAGAATTCCATACAAAACAATATGCATTGGCTGATTTCCCTCTCTAATTATGTCTGCATGCATGCATGCATGAGACAGACAGCACAACAAATGGCCATTCAAGGTGTTGCAACATTTGCAACTATATTTTGGCAAATTTTGTCAAACAAAAAGGGTGACACCATGTTTAGCATGCCCTTTTTTATTTGAGCAGTGAGAGAGAGAGAAAAAACTTGACTTGTTAATTTCAATGTTTGAGGCAAAGTTTTGTTTGCGAAACATGTTGTCACACCAAACTGTCAGAAGCTGTTTGAAGAAGTTTCAAGTCATGGTGCAGCACTGCACTGGCGAAATGGAAAGTACGACAAAATGCCAAGTCATTATTGCGGAATCGAAAGGCTGGTGTGCCGGGACCCAAAACGTATTACGTGACCCAACACCTGGTTCTAGAAAAGACATGGCGTAGGCCAGCCACACAGTAGGATTCGAAATCTGACGTCAATCCCACACATATACATAATTCTCTTACCTTTTGTGAACTTCAGGGACGAACAAAGGCCGAACATTCCGACGATTTCGCTGAGCACGAATGCGTAAAAAGTCACACTGTTTGAATTCATTTCATTTGAATTTCGAGAAAGCTCTCCTCGTCGACTGTTGCCATGTGGCGCCTAACATTTAGCTGTTCCTAGTTGAAAATCCCACCACTAGATGGCGTAAGAAGCCTAGCTTTTTCCCACACCTAAAATCGAATCCAAAATTCATTTTGAAACTGCGACAAATATTTGTTTTCTTTGCCAAGATAAACCGAAACAAAGATAGCACTGAACGCTACGCTCACTTCGTAATCCCTCACAAAAAAAAAAAGAAAAAGGAAAGAGACGCAAGAAATAAAATTGCGCCATCGATTGCCGAACAGTGCGCACGCGTCATAATTCACAACTTCGGTGAAAAAAAAAAAACAGTTTCTCTTCCTTCGTCGTTCGATCGAATAAGATAATAACAAGAAAGCTTTTGACAACGAGACTTTAGTTAAGATCGTTTGTTACGTCTTTGCAAACCTGAACAAAAACATGTTCCGTCATCACTTTCACGAGAATGACGTGTCATAACAAGTTCAATGGATTCTCAAATAAACGACCGAAATTTGTTTTTCTGTTTGTTTGTTTTTTTGGCGACGTGCATTTGTAATTGTCTTCAGAGAATTAAGGATGACGGGAGAGGAAGATAAAGAAAACAAACTTACATCACTGGCAAAAAAATGTACACATTAAGACACACATTGACACCCAACATTTACAGCACACACTCACACGCTCAGTTTCATCTTCGTCGTGTAAAAATACCAAGAATTGCAAATTTTTTGTAATAATAACTTCTTTTTTTTTGCCTTTTCTTCATTCAATGGAAGCTAATGTAGCCCAAGTGATTTTTGTTTTTTGCTAGAAGCCAATTTCAAATGACGTCATCTCTTCCAACTGGCCCTTTTTTTTCTCTCTTTGCCAATGGTCCGTCTGTACTAGATTATCAAAGTTATGAATGAAATGTAAACAGCCATGTACATCCATTGGGAGGAGCAACACGTAAATAAAGGAAAAAAGTGGATACACTGAGTGAAGGATTATTTTGATGATGCAGACACACACACAAACAGCACACACACACACACACACACATTTAAGTGAGAAATGAGGAGTAGGATATTGTAGTTGTAATTTTTTTTTTTTTTAAATCGTATTCATTTGAATGAGAATACCGAACAGCCATTGGCCTTTCCGAATTCAGAATGAAGAAAAGAAAATCAAAGAAAATTGACGCCATGCATTTTTTTCTCCTCTGCAAAAAAAAAATCAAGGGGAAAACATTCCTACAATCATTGTTTGTCACACGAATTTATAATAATTAACTATAACGAAATTTGCAAGACTACCAGGTAAGTCTTCGAATATTTTTTCTTTTACCCTCTACGACATCGTCCTTCACACTCCCGCAGTTTTCTTGTTTTCTTTAAATTAGGACATTAAGCAAATTGAAAAAAAAAAAGGAAACGGATCCGAATTTTTGCTGGATGGCTATTCGAAAAAAAGGGGGGAGGGGCGCGGAGGAAAATCTTGAATATTTTACATTCATGGACGATACTAAAAAAAAGGACACGATCCAGCGCGCAAGACATTGGTAAAGGGGAACTAGGTGTGTATGTGTGTGTGTGTATGGGTGAGGATTGTGAAGTTGACAGCAAAGTGCTACAACAACGACAGCAACAACATGATATTGATGTGAGGCTGATAATAATAATTAATTGTTTTTTTGTTTTGTTTTTATCCAGCGCGTACAAGAAAGAGAGAAAAAGGAGGGGAATGAGATCGAAGAGGATTTATCTTCTTCCTTGTCCCATCGCGATTCGTTTGGCCTCAGATGTCCGTCTTTTCCTTGCATTTCTGCCAAATCTGCCCGAAGAAACTGGGAGGGTAGCAGGGGGGGGGGGGGGGAATAATGGAGGTAAATTTAACTTTCTCAACAAAATCAAACCTAGCGTTCTTTTTTTCTCTACGAACCAATCGTTTTCAAAATGAGGTGTTTTAATGTGGGTGGTTCGTCGGTATGCCAAAAAAAAAACACACATACGAAATAAACGGAAAAAAAAAAACAAACAACAAAACTTAAGATGATGAAAGGACGTCATCTAAGTTGACCGATGTCCGGCTTGCTGTTGATGTTGCTGTGGCTGCAGAGGTTGCTGGGCACCGTAGCCGTGCATGTGCTGTGAGGTGAGGTAGGCCGCCGTCGGATTGGGCGATGTAGAATAGATACCTGAAAATAAAAAGAATACACAAGTTGTAGCAGCAGGTTTTCTTTTTGTGCGTGTCTATGTTAAAAAAAAAAAAAAAAAAACAACAACAAAAACAACATTTCCGGCAGAACAAACGAGTTGAAACCGGCGTGACCAAGAATAGAGAGAATCGAGGGAGCACGTGATCGACCAAAATAAGTTCCCAACACAACCCTCTCTCTCACGCGTTGTGTTTCTTTTTTTAAAACTATGCTCGGCGTGAAAATACAAAAAAAAAAGGGGGGACCACAAAAGCACTACAAGAAGATGCTGGAAAATGTACATTTCTTTTTTTTTTTTTTTTTTTGCAACCACATACCTGGCGAAGTCCCGTATTTATCTGAAGCTGAAAGTTTGGCAAAGGCGGCCAGGGCGTCAGGAAAATTGGGAGGTGTCGCTGGCGTGTTGGCTGGCGTACACAACTGCAAAAAAAAGAAACAGAATTTCAAAATTATAATTTTAGCAAATGTTTCAACAAGAACGTTAATCAAGTATGGCCATCATGTCGCCGCTAGATTTCCATCGAACCGGTTTGGAAAACAACAACAGCTCGAGGGCTTGTTAAATACACGGGTTCAAAAATGATGAAGAAAAGAGAAATGCTGTTGAATACAAAGAGAGAGACGCACCTGATTGTAATGGAGGTGGGCATGGCCGGCTCCTCCGCAATTGGCCACGCTGACTTCTTGGAAGAAAATACTTAAGGCCGTCTGTTTATCCGTCGTTTTTTTGAAGGACGAAAAAGGGGAACATGTAAAAGTTTAAGAAAAATCCAGTTAGCGATGAGTTACCGTAGTGTGACGCATGGACAAAAAAAAAGACATAGAACTTCTTCTACTGCAATAACAAACTATGATCCAATTTGTATTAGTATGGATCCGCGCAAAAGGCGAACTTGCGTCGATGCCCAAAAACGGGCGAGACAGTTGAACGTATTGGGTAATCAAAACATCACGTGATCGGACCCCCCTTGCGGCATATATAGGTAAACACGTACTACGCGGATTGAGTTTCCAATCCGCTGCACGAACTTTTCTTTTTTGCCATTCGTTTCGAATTATTTTTGGCGCTCGTCGTGCAATTCAAATTCTTTTCAATTTTTCCTCCACTCCTGTATTTTTTTCTTTGCAAGAAAAAATACAAGAGGGGAAAAAAAAAAACGGAGTTTGCCTATGGGAGAGGCCAACTATACAAAAAGACAATCAAAAATAAAAGAAGGGGGGCCTCGGTTTTTGTCTGTTGCGGACTTGGCTGCGGCCATTACCACTATACTCAATCGTCGAAGGTCAAAAGAAACCAACCCGCTCAAGGACAAAAACAAAACACAGCTGTGCGTAGAAAGAGATACTATGTAATACAACATGGTCGAAAACACTGCCGTCAAAACATTCGAATTTCATCCAACAGCGTTCGTCTAGTCAACGTGACCGTTTCATTGCCTCGCTAAAGACAACGTGATTTCCAAAGCGTAACGTTTAAACTGCATCGTAAAAAATGGTGCTGAGATCACGAGACCATTTGTAAAAGCTCATATTTTTACACAGAGAGTAAAGATGGCTGATTTCCTCATCGTTCCCCCTGCCCTTGTTTCTCTTGTCCCGCCAATGGCAAATCGCCATTCAAAACAAAGCCGTTCCACTCTCCATGGCCCCCTTAAAAAAAAAAAGAGAAGCTATCTACGTTGCGTAATGTTGTGAAGCGCCAACCATGCAGAAAAAGCCAGACAGTCCCACCACCCGTCTCCCCCTATTCTCCTTCTGGCATACATCCATACGCAGAAGGGGGAAGGTGGAATAAGAACCACACACAAAAACACAGAAATGAAATTATTCTGGCGGCCAAGGTAAGAGAAAAACAAAACAAAAACAACAACTTGGGTGCACCGGTTTTTGCTGAAGAGAACGGTTTGACGAAGACAAAATATGATGCTAATTTTGAATACTAAAAGAACTAAACGAAAAGAGTTGGGCGTTGGAAGAAATTGGCCTCGTGGTCCACCGGTTTTTATTAAGCGACTCCATGTTTTTTTTTTCTTTCGTATCTCGTGGTTTCCAATGGCTATTTTCGAAATTGTTTTCTCTGGTAACAAAACTCTTTTTCGTTTATAAAACACGTGGAGGCGACTTTACACTTCCTGTGGTGAAATCGTGTTCAACGAACTTGACGACGAGTCGCTACCATTTTGGGGCGGCCACGAGATGGTGGCAAAACAAACCCGCCCAAACGCACAACGGAAAGCAAAAAAAAAAAAAAATTGCCAAAAGTGAATTCAACGAGAAAAGATCGAGGCCAAAAAGAAAAGGCTGGACGCGTGGGGGTCGTTTCTCTCTTTTTCTATGTAGCTGTCTGTTAGCAGCTGTAAAAAAAATGCAATCGTTTGCCTTGTTTACCTCGAATTGCCAGTGTGCTGCTTGTAACAGTTGTCTGGCCTGTTCCCGGGCGCATCCGGCAGCGAGGACGAACTGGTTGATCATCACTTGTTCTCGAAGTGAATCCATAATGTAGCAGTTGTTTTGACAATGTCTCTAAATCGAGTGCGAATATGCTCAAACTCAATGGCTATCTAGAAATTTCAAAAGAGCCAAAGGAACGGTTTCTACCACCAACAACACACGGCACCGAGGTGGGGTGATACAACACACGACAGTCAACAAACAACACTGGCTTGCTAGAACTCAATGGCTGGCTGAGAACACACAGACAAAACAACTCGGGCGGTACGGGTGCGATTCTCGACTGAGAATATTTTTCGATTCTCGCCAGTCGACTGCTCAGCTGGTCAGCGAATGGGGTCATCTGCTTGCGGATAATGGTACCTTCAGGCGTGTGGTTTGTTTGGGGAGAAGGAAATGGAAAATTGTTTTGAAAAAAAAAAAAAAACCTAGAAAAAAGGGGAGATTTTTCGTTTTATTTTTTATTATTCCCATGGTACGGCTTTATTTTTTTGGCTGTCTGGCACATGGCGTGTCGCCATTATTATAGACTTTCTCCCATTGAAAGGTTTTTATTGTTGTTATTCAACAAGGTTTCAATCGAGCGAAGAGAAAATGGCTGTTGATGTGGCAGACCTACATTTGCCATGTAATCATACCTCATTATTCGACGAGTAGGCGACTAATTGATCAGTGGATAAATCTTTTTCTTGGCAATAATCATCCGTCTTCATTTCACATAAATCATTCGACTCATTTGTTTATGGACTATTAACGATATCATGTGCAACGTCTTTGACTTTCTGTGCACGTTGACTGCCCACGTTTGTTTACACACCAAAACGAATTTTCCTAAAAAAAATAATAAAGAGAAACCAGCAAAAACATACAAAAAAGTCCAAATAAAATGTGACATCTGATATGTTTTGATTGTTTATCTCGTATTCTACAACGTTGCAAAACCATTCATTTGATTTCCCTTTTCAGCTCGAAAATGGTACGCTGTAGCACACACAGCTACACGAGAAAAACTTGTTAATCCAGATATTTTTGTGGGGAAGTTTCATTTGCACTTTGCTTTTCGAGCATGTGACCAGAATGTCGAAATACACACACAGCACATCACAAAAGTCTCCAAGGTGACCTGATAAGAAAACAAATTTTAATTACAGACCCTGCCATGATATGGGCAGGTCGGTCATACCCCATTGTATTAAAAAAGTATTTACAATTGAAAAGAATCATATTCATCAACAATTTCGAAAACGGGTAGCAAACGCTCGGTGTGTTAAGTGACAGCTGTCAAAACAAATTTTAAACCATAATGTAAAAAAAGAAAAGTAAAAAGAGTTTCTCCTTTTCAGTTGTCAAAGAGAAGATACCAAATTACAGAATTTCCATAGAAATTTATCTGTGTGTCTAAAATCTTAGTTTCTTTTCATTGAAAACACGTCTTAATAAGCCTAATTATGGCTGATTGGGATCTGCAGTTGGTCGTCTAGCCGGAAAGATTTGTTCCCCGCTGTTTTGGGGCATCCCAGGTCGATGGTTTGGTCTCACAGGTCTATGCCTATTGACCTGCTGATATTGTAGTGGCCCGCCTCCCCTATCACGGTTCATCTGATGGAATCCTTGAGGTCTGTATCTGTTCATCTGCTGAGGACCTCTGTCACGATTCATTGTTTGCTGAGGCATATTTCTGTTATGTACTTCCTGTGCCGTATTCTGCGGATTATCTCTTGGCTGGGGAGGGTTCTGATCTTGACCCCTGTTCCTCTTTCCCCTGTTTTCACATTCCTTGGCCTTGTGTCCAACTTTGCCACAAATTAAACATCCACGATCGTTAGGTGGTGGTCCTGTGGAAATCAGCACTTTGGGGTTGAACAGATATTCCTATAAAAAGGGAGAGATCAATTATTATTCACGAGCCGGAATTTCGCGTTGCTGAATTTCAAACCTCCAAGGACGAAAAATGTGGGGGCAATGCTCTGACGGGAGTCTGAAAGAACCTCCGAGCGGTCACGAATACCCGACGGATGTAAGCACCCACTTTAGGAGATAAGATTCAAGTTAAGCGAAAATATCCTTGACTGATGGCTACTATTTCACATTTATGATGCGTAAAAATAAACTTACTGCGAAGCGATACTCCCGATCCCAGATTGTGACTCAAGTCAAAGGGGTCTTCGATTGCGATTGGACGATCAGTCCACATCTTTTCGAGCCTGAAAAGGGGTTTTAGCTGTCGGATGGAGACAACTTGCAATCGATAATCGAATAATTTGGCATAATAAAGTAAAAATCCAAGCCACAACGTTGAGGGTGGTTCGCGGTTGGCACCATGATGCGGCCATACTCTTCCCTGTGAAGTTTCAATATTCAATCACAAAACCATCTACTCACTCTATTCAACCGACATACCAAATCTTCGGTATTTTCAAAAAACCACGTGTCCCATCCTTCGACCATGTACTTTTCCCTATCAGAGCCCTCGAACTTGATCTACAGAAAGATTGTTACGTTATTTTAACCGATCATTTTGACATTGAAAATATGAAATTACCTCTTGGAGAACGGGGATAACAGGCGGTGTAACTTGTTGTAAGTAATGAATCACCATTAAAGTGTACGCATAAGAAGACAGCGAGCCGCGAGATGCATCACCAATTTCGCACTGTTTGGCCAATAATTTCGCCATGTAACCCAGGATCTAAAAGTAACGGTTTTACGTTTAAATATTGAGCTGATGCAATTCTATCGTCTAACGAAGCCTCATACCCGAACGCGCGTGTCAATTGCGCAATATGTTGCGAGAAGTTGTGAATTCCGCTTCCCAAGTTGATTATATAGAGAAATGTCCGACTCCAAGCCTGTTGGTCTGTGACGTAATTTCACGATGGGAACCTTCGCCGATGATATGGGAACAATGTCGCAAAAGAAACGGTTGCGTCTTAAACTTTTGGCCAACTTTTTGACGACCGCCACGAAATCTATGCCCTGCAAGAGATGACAACGTTCGTTGAAATATTGAATAAATGATTTCATTTGGTTGATTACTTTGCCGTCTTTGTTGGACTCGAAAGTCAGACATAAGTCCACGTCACTATCCGCGAATCCAAAACCATTGCATGAGGATCCAAACATTGACAGAACAGCATCCGGATAATCGCCTCGAATATGCGTTTCGAGCTCCTTTTGGATAGTTTTCCTATTTTTAAAAATATGTGCTCAAGTTGTGAACTCCTTTAGGTAATTTGTTTTTCGAAAGTTAGAAGTACCTGTTGGTGGTATCCACCTCTCGTTGAGCAAAGTTGCGAAAGATGTTCCAGCAGACGTTGTCTAGGAGAGCAAAGTAATTGAAATCCGGTGGCGGTATGAATCCAACATCGGGCACTTCCAGCTCGGTACACTTTTGTTTCGTGTGCCCATCAGCACTGCAAATAGTGCAGATAACTGGCAGACGTTTCGAAAGCAAGATTTTTTCTGGCTGGAAATCCCATTTGACGTCTTCCTTTTTCAGTGCCGTCATTCTTCTCACAGCTTCTGCCCGAGTACACTGCAGCGGATCATCGATATTGACTTCACCGGGCAAAAGGAGATGGACGAAGAGCGGTCCGTTGGCAGTGTGCGGTATCCAAAAGTAGTGAAATAGGTTGCGCATACAATCCAAGAAGAAATCGAAAGCCTGGCTGGTGGACATAAAGGAGCCCATATTGACATTGCCGTGAAATGGATCTTCGATGGCGATTCGGCGATTTCCCCAATTCTTGGTTGAGCGCAACAATGGCTCCAACGAGCGAACGCAAACGGCATGCTCATTGTGCGAAAACGTGTAAGCATAAAATTTCAAAAGGCCCAACCACAGATGGGCTAGAGACAAATCCTTAGACTCCCACTCTCCTCTTTCCTTCATTTTAAGAAATTCAGCAGCACCTAAAAAAAGAAAAATATTATAGTCTGTTGGTTTTTTAACTAGTTAAATTATGAAAACATTTGACTTACTCATGTAGTCGTCTTCGCTGTCGCCTTTTTTCAATTGGTGTAAAACAGGTAAAACACGGTCTTGTTGTAAATAGTACAAGACCATGAGGGTAAAAGCATGCGGAGGTAAGGAGCCCAATTCCGGTTGGTCGAGAGAGCAAATACGAGCGAAGGTGCGAAACGCTACGGTTAGCACAGCAAAACGTGGATCTATGATCCGATATTGCTGCAAAAGAAGGGTTGTTTTATAGGCATTTTCGCTTTCAACAACCATTGCGAACGTGATGCCCATTTGCTCGTACTGAAAGTGGATGACAGGCGTACGACAATTCAAATCATCGCCGATGTGGCGGAACGAGTTGGATGCGGGGCCTCGC
The DNA here is from genome assembly GCF_022539665.2 of Daphnia carinata. Lineage (NCBI taxonomy): Eukaryota > Metazoa > Arthropoda > Branchiopoda > Diplostraca > Daphniidae > Daphnia > Daphnia carinata. The sequence continues at coordinate 2,958,599 of NC_081339.1, forward strand.
AGCCAGGACAGAACTTGAATGATGATTAACCCGTCCTTCTTCGAATCAGGGGAGATTTCTATTAAACCGACATTAACGTCTGAAGCTCGAAGTCCAAGTTCTAAAAACGAATAGTATATCAGTATTGACGTAATTCTTTCGTGTAGGCGGTTATTACAAACCTGTGACGACAGAACCATAGGGCCTTATAGTAAATCCTGGAAAAGCCGTTTCTATCATGTTTTTTAGTATCTCTGTGGCCGTCCTACGGATTTTCAAATCCTCTGCGGTTAGACCAGAACACTGGTATATATTCTCGACGAACTGCCCAATGACATCAGCGATTTCAGGAGTTGGAAAAGGCATCAGCGACGCTGTTTGGCGGCTCCTTTCTTGGTTCTGAAGCCTAACATGCCGGTCATCTTTCATATGACGATAAACTTCTGGTATACTGCTGATGTGAAAACTGCACAACCGGCAGTGGAAGATGGCCCTGGGAAATTTTGGGCTGATGTGCTTTAGAGGGAGAACACCTTTTCTGCGGAATAACTCCAATTCAGGTCTGCGTATATTGAATATCAGAGGCTGCTGCACTGCGCTAGGCCTTGGTGTTTTTTCCTCTTCACTAGACGACGAAGAACTGCTGCTAGACCCATCATCTTCCGCCTTTCCTGGAGCTTCCTGTTTCTCATGCTTGGTTCCTTTCTTTCGTGTTTGTTGAGGTGGCGTCGGTAAGACCACTATTCGGACTATCTCTTCTCCATCTTGATTAGTCATTTGCGGAAGTTCATCACGATGGTTTTCAGCATCTTTTGATACAGGTCGTGCGCCATTTTTTTTACCATTGGATTGAGTAGCCGGGCCGATAGGTGGACATGATGGAACAATTCCTGCGGGATAGTTGGATTCCGAAAGGTGTTTGGGAACTTCTTTATATTCTAGGATCAAACGAGAAGTTAATTCATTACGTTCTGTTTTTAAACCTTCCTTCTTAGCACGAAGTTTTTCAATGGACTTGGCCTTGGCCACCACTCGTTTTTGTCGTTGGTCACCTTTCATACCGCTTTTTGTTGTTCCTTCTGACAGAGCGCTCACGTTGTTGGCCATAGCAAGTTCAGAAATGCTTGCATGTTTGCTGCTATTCGGCTCCTCTGCGGATGAATTACTCCCCTTGGGCGTCCCCTTCCGAGGTACTTGGCTAATTTTTTTTGGTGGTTGGCGCCAATTTTCTGGAATTTCTTCTCCATTCCTGCTAAAAGCTTTCGCGTTTTTCTTCGTCGTTTGGTCATCTGCGTGCCAACGACGGTCACGTATGAAACCAGCAATGGAAGTTGATTCGTTCGGAATTTGTTGTATTGATGGATGTTTTTGTGCAACATTGTTCTTTTTTTCTTGTGCACAGTCATCCTTTAGCTTTGCTGATGCATTTTCTCCTTTTACAGACTTCGCAACAGGTTTGGTGCTTGAAGAAGTTTCCCTGTGAGAAACTTCTTTTCTTTGGTTAGCCAGAGGCTTTTGGGGTCTTTTGTCTGGAGTTGACTCACTATTTCTTCCTCTAGAAACCTTAGCTGTCTTGGTTGCCAAAGTATCTAACTTCTCAGGCTGAGAAATAATTTTCTGGTTTCTTTGATATGGAGCGTTTTGTGCTGACTGTGACGATGTTGGGATATTGGCACTTGGAGTGATACCCAGATATTTTTTGAGATCCTGCTCTAAAAGAGCCACACTAGTACTTTCTGCCATTTAAGTTAGACTCTTAATAAGTGAAAGATCCACAAGAATTACACACTTGATGGCAGCTAAGTTTCAGAAATTTGAGTCAGTTACGAGCTTGAATATCAGGTGACAAAATTACCTAGAAACAAAATTAGTCACATTTCTGATTAGATAAGGATTATTATGAATCAGCAATGACTCTGAGAGTAATAGTGGTACTAGTACCATATGAATTCAATGCAGTCTGATAAGAAAAACATTTTGGTCAGTGTTCCTAAGACTTGGATTGGGTTAACATGGCGTAGCTCCAAATATTGTTAACAATAGTTACATAACCTATATTTTAAAATGTGGCAATACAAAAGGTGCTTCACAACACATTACCAATGTCACCAACGTAAATAAACATTGAAAATTTGCTTTTACTTGAAAAAGTGCGAAATCAAAATTACGGAGCCGCCATTTAGATAGGCAGTTGACTATTGCTTTGTATTAAGGGAGACTCTAACAACCAAATAATGAAACTCCTCCTCCATGAATCAGACCCGGGTAGATGGCCGATCGGTTGGGTCGTTTTACTTTTCAATGTTAGATATATTTTTACCTTTTTAAAGGAAAACTTTCTTGAAGATTTTTCAAATAACTATAACAAAAATGATTTAATTCAGCATTATCGTTACATGAATTCATCTCAAACAGCTCTATAGTACACTAGATGGGCAGCCCCACGTTAGAACGATGATGGCATAACTATATATGAGTTGCGCACCAGGACGAAGGCTAAAATTGACAAAAAAACAAGTTATTATTTTAACAAATCCTTTCTTTTGAAATTGGTTCATTTAATTATAAATTTAAGGAAATTGAAACTTTAAAAGTAATTCGGTTAAGTCTTTTATATTAAAAATGAGAAATATTGACAACAATTGTCAATGCAACACGCGCTTCGCTGGATCGCTTACAAACACGGTGCCACAGACTGAATCGGAAGTTTCGGCCAATTTTCGCGATAAAGTCAAAATGGTATTTGATAAAGTCCAAATGGTAATTGAAAAAGTCAAAAAATTTTTGTCTCAAAACAAAAGTTCGATTATAGTCATCACCTTGATCATCGTTCTGTCCTCTTTGATTGCCGTTGTCGAAAGCTATGGCAAATCTCTTCAGACAAAGCCAGTCCGCATGAGATGCAACGATCCTTCCATCACCTACCCAGTGTTCGAGTTCGTCGATATTTTTAACAATTACCTCCTAGCAATGGGTATAATTTTATGGTTGCATGCAAGCCTAAAATTAACAGCTGATGAAATGGTCATGTCTTCCGAATTGAGCGGCTTCACGTTCTCTGGAAGCGTCCCCTTGGAAATCGCCCCTTTGATCCTCTTAATACGCTGGGTAAGCGTGATGGCGATCGGGTATCTTTCCGTGATTTTCATCACGTTTTCATCGAGTTACGTCTTCGGAGTACTGGCCCCTGATTTCGTGGATGCCTGCAGACCGGACCTTCTGGATTCTTTTTGCAATAATTATAAGGGCTACGTTACTGTCACTTGCACGGCCCCGCCAGCAATGTGGATGCGTGCCCGGTCGTCTTTCCCTCCGACATATGTAACCCTTCAAGCTTTTGCAATGTTTGCTACCGCGTATTTAATCGAGCATCGTTATCGCTGGAAAGGAACGCAACGATATGCGAACATCATGATCCAGGCACTATGCGCTGCATTCGCCTTAACCACTGGAGTGTTCACGGTGGCTGGAAACCAGTCGACTTACAGTCAAGTGTTACTGGGTTATCTGATCGGAGCTGGAACAGCTTGGATGATAATGCGTTTTACTTTTGTTTGGCTGAAATTGGGAAAAGACCCTGAGCTTCCATTCTACTGGAACAACGTCGTTGGAAGAATTATTGTTAGTCGAAATGGCCCCATCCCTGTTACGCCTCTTCCCATGTGGCACCAAGAACCAGGACAAATGCAGGAACAACTTCCTTGCCGCCGGAATCACGAAAATGAATCGCCTTACTCTCGACTTGAAACATGTCAGCCACAACCATACCAACCGATCGTATTTCCTAGCTATTGCCCTTCGGAAAACGCGGATCCCCCACTGTACGATTATGTTGGTGGACTTAACCGAGCTTGACTTTACTTTCAGACCCATAAGAGTTCATTTCATGTAACTTGAGACTCATTGGATTTATGCATGTCTTGATTAAAATAAAACATTTTTTCTTTACATATTTCTTTGGTGTTACAATTATTCGCACATCTTTCACCATGTGTAAGATCAAAACTCATTTTGAGAAGAATGAACAAAGACCCAAGTTGACTAATCAACGTTGACCTACGTCGTGATTGATGTTGGATGCCATCGTTAAAGTCGAAGCATTTCACAAAGATCATTTGTGTAGAGCCTCAGTAAGTCATTTGGCTTTGTTGGCTGGTTATAGAAACCCCCCACGTAAACAGTTAATAGTCAAAACGTCTTTGCACAACGATGAGCTCTGTGTCCGGTTCTATATTTGTCGATCACGTACGCCCTTTTGCATGTTCACGTCGTCCGATGCAAAAACATGCAAAGCACGCCAGACAGCCTCACCTACAAATGTTTTTGCACAAAATCTGACCAACGATGATAGACATTTGGCACAACGTGCACTGTCTTTTTCAGACAGCACGCAAATAAAGAAAACGGACTGAGACATTGTGTGTATTGTTGCATACATAGTAATAGGATTTTCATGATTGAATTGTTCTTTTTTTTTCTTGTCTTTGTTGAAGGTTTTATAGTTCATCAGGCTGGGGACAAATAGAAACTGAAATGTTCAGTAGTTTGCGAAAACACTGAGTCTATATAAACTAAAAATAGGGAAAATGAGATGAAAAAGAAAAACGGGAGAGACAAGCCAAAAAGTTCCCCCCTTTTTTCTTAATGATGATGTTAAAGAAGAACATAGTCTTCAGGCCCTACGTGTTCGATTTTAGCCACTCATCATCGTAAATTAAGCGGAGGAAAATTTTTTTTTCTTTTACAAGCAGTCGAGAGGGTTGCACACGAACTGTCTTGTTTGCGAACTGAAAAGAAACACAAACAAAACGCACAATAAAAACTGTTGGATCATCATGCGTTGATAAGGAGGGCAGGAAGACAGAGGTGGGATTTATTTTTTATTTTTTATTTGAGGCGTGTACAGTTGAGAAAAGAAGTAGTGCGATGGCTGCCGGAGCTCAATGATGTCGGGCATTGAAGAACTGTCTAACAGTTATCGAAATATACGAGAGAGACACATCAAGTTAAAGGGGACATTCAGAGTAGAAATATAAAGAGGGAAAAATTCTCCAAAATAAAAGATAAAAACAGCATTCCCGACCGTTTTTGAAAAGATGTCACGCAAAAATCAAGGCAAAATTGAGAGAATCCGGCCGATGAAGTATGTATAAACGGCGTGACGTTTCGTGTTGTTTTTTTTTGTTACCTTCTAGTTGACCCATGTTATTGGAGGAAGAGCCAACGGAAATGAACTACGCACGGTCTTGTCCCTCTGATGCCCCAAGACCCTCTTCGTGATGGTGTACGCGCAACTGCTTTACATCTACATCAAAGAGAGCGAAGGCATTAATAGTTTCAAGATATTCGAAATGATCACGCCACAAAATAAAGCAGCAACGATAGAAAAAGAATTAAGAACGATGCACGGACGACACGTAACGATCCACTTGAAGCTCCAATTTTTCAACAACAAAAATATGGTTGGAAAGCAGAGAAAAGAATAAACGTTTTTCGTGCCCAGTTTTTCTATCTTTAGAAATTCAGCTTGTTTTTTAAATTTATTTTTGTTTCCAACGAAGAATAGAGAAATAGAACTAGGAAGAATAAGCGCAGCGTCAGCTTACGTTAAGACAGCAGATATCCATCATGCAAAGTGGAAGAGTCAAATAATGTTGTAGGTTAAGGGACAGGGCTACTCATTTTTTTTTTGTTGAAATAGAGAAGAAACGATTATATCCTCGTGTGCAAGACATGCCAAAGTGGCAGCTGTTTGACCCTTTTTTTTTTTTTTTTACTTAGCCAATGGAGAAGTTGCGGTCCCGAAATAAGCGCCAGAAAGTCATCAGGCGCGTACCTTATGTTTTCTTTTAAATTTTATTTAACAACATTCTGTTTGTTTTTGAGTTTGCTTTTCTGGAATGGCCAGTTTTTTCTTTTACTAAAAAAAAATTCACAGCACTGAAAGTAAACAATAAACATTTGCTAGTACTGGCCGCTAGCAAATTGGGGCACAGCAAAAAAAAAGGCTTGTTCAACAACTGACGATCGCGTTGAAAAGTTTTGCTCGTGGCACGTGGCAGCCGCTCTAAAAGTAGTTCTGGGGGCCGAAAGCACACACACAAAGATGATGATGGTGCAAGAAAAAGAAAAACCCCCGTTCACTGGGCTAAATTGGTTGGCCCACCGGTAACGCCCCGTGAATGAAGCCCTTTTCGTTTTGGGCTCTTGGCAAAAGACACCAACTCAATTCAGTTGTTTTAACAAAGATGTTCGTAGCTTTAATGTCATATCGATGGGTTTCCGTCATTAAACATTCTCTTGTGAAATTGGCAATCGTCAAAAGCGATTCGCAAATGAGGAAACAAATGACGACGTTGAGCGACAGGTAGAAGAAAAGCCATGCTTCTTAATTAAGAGATTTGCATGCTACTGTTGCTCTTGTTTTTTTTGTTTTTTTGTGTGTCTGTAGACGACAGATAGATAACAGGCGAGTCATTCGATTTTCTTTTGTTTTGTCTGCGTACAGTTGGCCCGTGCGAAAGAAATTCTTTTGCCAAAAAGTGAAGAAATAAGAAGAAAGAATTTGAGATACGAGCGGCTAATGGCAGTTGCGAACGTGAATTGCTGGCTGACTGATCAAAATGTACTACCTGGACATCCTTTCCTTTATACGAAAACACGATTTGATTATTGTTTTTGTTTTTGGATGCGGAGATAGATAGATAGAAATTGTGTGTGAAAGAAAGTGATGACTGATGACGTGAGGAAATGGCGCCGCGTGAGAAAATCATTTTTCTTAAAACGCCTATTATTTAAACACACCATTGTTTTAATACAAGAAAAACATCAGCACAAAAAAAAAAACAAATTCAGTTAATGTCAAATCTTATGTTGGGGTGTAAGTGCTAATGAATCGAAATCTTACCCCTTCGTAGAGGAGCCAGAGGAGAGATAGAAGCAGAATGATGACGACGTAGTTGATGATGAGCGATTTGGCCTGGGCGTGCTCTGGGTTGTTCATTTTTTCTCCCCTTTTTACTAGACGGACTTTTTTTATTCAACCGCTTCTGAATGTGAAAATTCTTCACACTAACAAAAAATTTGGGAAAAACGAGGGGCTCTTCTTTTGGGCTACTCGAAACTGAAACTCTGCACGCGGAATGAAGACTGGCAAACGATTTGAGACCGAGAAGGGCTGGAGGTTGCAGTTGATCTGAGACTCTTAGGACAGGATCTTTAGGATCAGTAGCCGCTTTTTAGGGGGAGTGACGGGTGATGTATTGGGCGGTAGGAGGTTATTGAGGGGCCGATTTGGCACGGGCTCACTTTCGAGTGGTGCACACGGAGAGAGGAATCTATTTAAACGACGCCAAAGTATATAGATGGAAGAAAGAACCAGATGAAAAGGTGAGGCGGAGTAGTAAAAACGGGGTAGGAGAAAAATACTTGAATGTGTTTATTAAACCCGGACCGATTCCAAAAGTGGACCAAAAGGTCTACACACGTCTTTGGCTGATGGTATTATACACTATACACATGTCTTGCCGAAGAGCTCCACGCAAAAGGGTGTGGCCTCTTCAATGAATATCAATTATTTTTTTAAAAAAATCAGATGGCAACACATCGCTGTGCTATATCCTCATGTATTTTAGGTTACCACGTACACACAAACATTGTCCATGAATATTCAGAACAAAATCAAGGAAGTTTATAAGAAGAGTGTTGCAATATTCCATCCCCCATGGTATACCAATCCATCATCATCATAGTATTTTTTATTTTTAAACGTGCTCTACTTAAATAATAAATCGTCATACACACCGAGATGTCGCTGTTGTCTGGCGCATCTCTTTTGATATAAATACGTTTAAATACAGCGTATATAATAAACAGATGACGTAGGGCTGCTCTAAATATAGTGGAGGAAGGAGACGGCCGTGAGTAAAAGCAAAGTGAGAAGGGGCCATGAGGAGACGACGCCTCGAGACGACAACAACGACGAAGACGATGCAGTGGCGTGTTGTTGTTGTTGTTGATTATTTTGACGCGAAGAAACAAATTCCGTCTCGTCGACGTTGCGTTCCTCCTCGATTCCGTCACTGCGGTCCAGGGCCTGTTCGGACGGCTCGTAGTTATTGTAGGTCGATGACGAAGTCAACGACGCATCGTTCGACGTCGGTAGTTCGCATTCAATCTCTTGCTCCGTTCCAGGCTCGTAACTCAGACAGTAACCCTATTTTTTTTCACATTATTTTATATGCAAATTTGGATTGAAAATGATTTTAAAAAATACCTGAATCAAAGGACCGGCCATTGTGTCGAGAAATCCTCGCGTGAATGAAGCTGTAATAATGGGATTGTTAAAATTTAAAAAGAGGGTCATGAATATGTTAATTTCGTGATGAATACCAGTTTGAGCTCCACATTTTCCGGCAACAACTGACTGAGAGCACTTCATGTAATTCTGGAACGAACTGTACGTGACAGGCGTCAAGTAGGTTGTTACGGTCGATAATATAAAACGAGATTAGTTTGTTTTCTTTAATTAATGAAAAAGAAAAACAAAAAAATATGCAAATGTACCAGCAAAGTTTTTTGGAATTCTCAACCGGGTCGTCAGCGATGCTGCTGCCGCCAAGAGTTGCGCTAGCGCCGTTGGCGTTGTTATTGTTGCCGCTGTGCTCCCGCACGTGACTCTGGTATTCGATGGCGCAACGTTCGTAACCCGACTGGACGTCTCTCATGCACGGCGCGTGCATCAGATATTCTGCGTTCATTGAGCACAAACGAGTTGTTTAAATCGGGATTCTCAGCAATGTAGTGATATGTATACCTTTCTGATAATCTTCGTCTTCGCACAGATCGACGATGACCTGCTTGGTACCTGCGTACAGCATGTGGAAGAACTCACGATGTTGGGCATCTAAGCAGCGTGAAGTGAAGTTATCGATGCACCTCAAACCGTCGATGAGTTTCCTTGCATTGAATTATATTTAAAGAATAGAGTTAATTACGGGTGGGGAGGAAAAGGCACGTTCACGGTCACGTAGCGTGAGTAACTGAAAATATCCCGCACTCACACGTGTTGCAACACTTGGAAACTGAAGTGTGAAGCGTTTAGATTTTTTCTATTTTTATTCGAAACGATTACACAAATCGCGATTTTAAGTGCTTTTTTTTTTTTTTTTTTTTTTTCCTTCGTATTGGATCTTTCTGGAACAATGCCAAAGAGTCCAAAAGAAATATAGAGCCCGCCCTGCGTGAATGCACACTGGAAATACTTGGGCACTCTTCTAATGGCTTCCGTCTGATTTAATCCACCTGTATTCTTCTTGCAAGGAAAACAAGAGGTATCGTCCTTCAACGATGCACATGTTCCAGCCAACCTATCTTGAGTGTTTTCACGCTGTTATTTATCTGCCGGCCTTTTGGAACGTGGAACGTCTTTTAAACGAAAACAAACGCTAATGCCAACAGCAACAATGCTCTCACATTATGCGGCTATGAATAGAGAAGGCATCAGCACGTTTCCTCTAGGATCATTTCAACCTGATTGTTTCCCATCACCTGTTTAGACGTCCCGTTATCTGATGGCCTCTGTCATTTTCGTTCGCACCTAATTCCACGTAAATTGTCTTTGACGTACAGAACAACGAGTACCAGATGCTAGTTGGATCAACTGGTTAATCTGTTGAAATTCTCGAATTTCTAGCGTGATTTGAATAAATGTCCGAAGGAGTTTTAGCCCCGAACGATCGTGAAAGAATATTACAGTTACAGACGTATCGCTTTGTTTTCTTCATAATCACGTTTCTAGCTTCGGGACACGCAACAGGTTTTTTTTTTTATTCGTCATCACGAAATTTGAATGGCATCGTCGAATAATAAAAGAAAGAGAACACCCAAGATTAACATTAAGATTAACTCACGGGCAGAGCGTGTTGAGTTCCTGTTGGGAAGCAGCAAAGCCGAGGTCTCGATTGTTGGTCAGGACTTTGAGAGGATCAGTACACCTTGTCAGCGAATCCTGTTGGCACGTTGCAGTCCTTAATCCTAACTCATTGGCTGTGGACGTAATTGAAGCAAATTGTAATTGCTTCCTTTCTGTCCAGCAAACGAAAAAAAGGGAAAAACAACAGCACACTCACCGTTGATTGAACTAGAGATGAGCACCAACGACACGATCACAGGTAGAAACATGTTGCTATAGAAATCACTGCTTTGGAACACTATTAAAAAATAGCACTACGAAACTTGAACGCACGAAATTGCAATTTGCAAAAAAGAAAGGACGGATGGAATGTTGCGACTAATGAACACCGACGATCAGAAGCGACTGAAGAGAAGCGAACCTACACACGGACAGGTATAGCTGATGGCTGTATACCCTTAAAACATATCAACACATATAAGCCCGAGCTGAGGGGTTGGCCTAGTGGTTTGCGTCTTAGCAGCAAGTCGAGCGTGATTGAAAAAAAAATATAAGGAATTTGAACGGAAGGCTTTTTGGTAACCCAACCACCGGTTCGGGCCGTCTAACGTTAACACAAGGACGTGCTGTACAGTCTCCAGAAAAAATCTTCGCCTAGTCATGTGCGTGTGTGTGTTTGTGTTTCTAAGACACACGAAGGCAGCATGTAGGACGTACTATTGCTTTTACCTCTCGTTCTATAGCTGTATCTTAAAACAAACCAGAACACGCCAGGTGGTGAATGCAGCCCGACACTACTCTCGGCTAACGTCGTATACAACTGGCAGCTAGTATGTTTATATACGAGTTTCTTCTTCTTCTAAAAAAATGCTGATAATATCTCTAGGCTCCTAGGAGAGATCATCCTAGAGATAAGATTGATATTTAGTAACCTAAAAAAAAAGAAACGTTTTGCTGTACTGAAAATTCATTTGTTCTGATGAATCTGGTATGCAGATATCACCAGATTTTGTTGGCATTGGGGTTAGACAACAGGACATGTGGGTTTCGTCGGTGTGGTTGTGTGATATGTGTTTGGACACGAGACCGTTTTTTTTCTTTGGTTGTTGGTTCTCAGCAAACACCGTTACCATAGCTACACCATCGACCCAACAATAACAAAATTCGGCGACGCGTTTCAGTAGCCTAAAACTGGCCGATGCGCCAGGTGGCTGGGCGTGGACAGTCGGAATGAGGACGAAAAACAAGGGACACATAACTAGTGGTAGTGTTCCAGTCGGATAAATAAAATCATTACCACCGCTGCATTTTGGTTTAACTGGTTTTTATTTAAATATAAATTTCCCTACTCGCCAATCACATTGCCAGCCTAGAATGGAAGACCTACGGTACGAAGGCTGGTCGATTGGACGCCAATTGAACGTTGTGTACGAATCGCTGGAAGAAATGTGTGGCATCCACGTCGCGGCTGTTGATATCAGCCGTAGTCGACCGACATTGGTTAACGACCAAACAGAAGAGCATCTACAACAGCTGCTGGAAGGATTACACCAACAAGAAGGCCTCCTAAGACAGCAGATTCGTGACCTCATTGCCAAATTGCCCGTCCGCTCAATCGACGAGGTATAGTTCCAAAACGAGTTTGCTTCCCCATTATCGTTTATACTCGTTAAGGTGATATCAGTACCTGGTCACCTGTATGACAAGATGAGATAGTTAAATGTAAGTACGTCTCATTTGCAACGGGGACGCTATAATATGTATCGGCTATTTAATACGGTCGTTTTGATTGAAATGTGAACATTGCTGTTCTTATTTTGGGGTTTATCGATATTAAATAGTTCCTTCGTTAGGCTATCGTTTTATATGCCACCACGAAATAGATAAACCTGAATCGTTTGAGATGATCTTCCACATCAACGGGTATTTTTCTTTTATAAAATAATTGAGCTATCAAACGTTAACGATTTGAAAAAGAAAATTAAAACTGACAGCCTTTAACGGACCTCTCACATGAATAACAATTTATGTCCCATTTCATTCAACTCATATTTTTGAATTCCACTGTCTTTAAGATAGTCAAACAGTTTTAAAAAAATGACTTTCGAGTTGTTGTACTCGTGTCAAAAATCTGCGGTTGGGGAGGTACGAAACAATCAGAACTGGAGGTCTATTACAATACCAAGGAAACGATGCTGGACAGCTGACATGCTGGAACCAGCCAATAAATCATCGTCATCCATCCTTGTGTATATACAACTTTGTGTACCAACAGAACACCACAAAGTACGTAGACAACGGGGCCTGAACGTGATTAACGTCTCTTAATGTTCCAGGCGGTGACCAATGGAACAGCAGCCCCGGCGGCCGAAGCGCTCCGGCATTTCCTCGTGTCCAACGGCGGAGAAACGGGCGGATGGGACCCGAGAGATCACGGCCTTTTCCTACAGTGGCGCTCCAGATTTAGAAACAATCGGCAGACCTTCGTCTCGGCCGTCTGCGATACGGTGCCAGGTGAATTTTCACGCACATATTTTTTTTTATAAAAATCTTGATACTGGGGGGAGAAACATGAACGGGATTTTCTCGGATTTTCTCACGATGTTCGACCGCCACGATGGATGGCATCCAGCAGCTGCCATTTTTTACGTGTCGCACTGAAAGCGACAATAATAAAAGGCGAACCGACGTCGGAAACGATCACGCGGGAATTTTTATTTTTTTTTTCTTGATTTGACAGTCACAATCAGTAAACGACTACAATACGATAACAGTTTGTGATAGTAAAAGCGTCCCACGCTGTGCTTAGAAAAAATCCGTTTGGCGGATTTTATTCGCAAGAAATTGAAAAGGAAAATTGAACAAGACAACGGGAAATGACCAAAAGATTCCATGCGAACGATACCTTTGCTACAGTACCGTTACTCACGGCCAAACTAATCAACGCGATTTACGGTCAGCAACACATGGCGTGTGAAAATCAGTCCCACTTTTTTTTTTGTTCTTATTCAAAAAATATAATAAAATTCGCAGGTAAGAATCCAGCTCAGGTGGAAGCCCATGAGAAATGGTATCAGAACTTGCAGAGATTACGTCGTGAACAGCGACAGGAACTGGACAACTGGAAGCGCGAAAAGAGGAAAATGGAGGAAGAAGAGCGGAAGCGAATAGCGTCGCAACAGCATGAAAGCGACGCTTGGGTGGACGAATGGCGTCGTCAGCGTGAATCGGTTCGTGAGCGACTCGATCGCTGGAAGGTAATTCCAATCAGCATGAGGGTCATTGACTGATTTATTAAATGATATATCTGTAGGAGACGAAGGCGAGAAAAGCTGCAGAAGATCCGTCAGAGGAAACGATGGATGAAGAGCGTAAAAAAGCGGAAGCGGAGCAGAAGCGCCGGATGGATCATCAGTATCAGAAGTTAGTGGCCTATTTGTGGCGGATGGAGCAAGAAGCGGCCAAAATGGCGAGCGAAACGGCTGATGATTACTTGGCTCGGCTTGTGCGGAAGCAGAAATCACTGTCCAGCGACGGTCAGCTGATGACCGAGCAAAGGCAGCAACGCGACCGGGAATGGCTGGAACATCGACGTCGCCAGCTGTTGGCTCGCCAACAACAACAGCCTAAAGTGGCTCCACTCAGGAGGGCTGTCTCCGTTCCACGCGATCCGCAGCGTCTCCTACGACCCACATCCGCATTTATGGCTCGGCTTCTACCTGCCACTGATGGCCAGTCATCAGGACGACCCACCGACTCTTACATCCTCAACGTTCAGTCCAAGTGAGTTGTCATTGTTCTCTTTCTTTTAACGCATGCGGTGCCATTTTTTGGTTAACGAAAGACAATCGGCAATTGTTTGATCCAATGGGTTCCACTTATTTCTCACGCAAACCAGGTGTAACACTCATTTAATAGGGAGGACAACTCTATAAAACAAACATTTCCGCTTTTTAAATGGTTGGAAATGAAACGCATTTCGCTTGTTATATATTTTTTTTATTGGCCGGGATTTCATCTTTCCTTCTAATATAACCCACTTCCTTATATGTGTCACGTGACCAAATGAGTTTCATCTGCGAGCGCGTGCATCATTAAAGAGAAAAGAATATTGCAACAGGGCGCCCTTACCGATTCTTTTTATTTTGAAAATGGGGCTGTCCAATTGGATGCGACCATATGGTCCAAAATAGACATGTTCAAAAGTGTGTAGCGTAACGGCAATCCTTAAGAGTGAATCATTACGTGGGCCAATGTCGTAAAATATAAACGACTACACAATCATCCAGATTTACTTTTTTTTTTCTTTCAAATTTTGGAACTACCGATATAGGACGGTGCCCAGTTGGCGACAGCTATCAACGGACTGAAGACGTCATCACTGGAAAAAAAAATGGAATGTCAAAAAAGACGGTCGTAAAACATCCACCACCGCAGCTGAAAATTTTCAAATGAAAAGCGATTTCTTTTTGCGTCATGTTGTCGTCAAATAAAAATAATAAAAAATATGATGTGTTTGACGTCGATTTCATTCATTGTGCTCGGCGCAATGTTTTTTAGTGGGCGGATTCTTTTCATCGTCATCGTCGTGAACCAGATACGAAGGAGCAACAGAATGCGGCAGCGAAACGGATGTGGGCGATGGAGCCCTCGATTCCAAATCGAGATAATCTTTGACAGCATCGACATAGCCTGTGAGAACGAAACATTCACAATGTCTTGTTTTACTCTGACCGGCTTTTATGGACTGTGAAACGTTAAATGCGTGTTTAATGTCCGAAACGGGACAGCTCGTTTTAGATAATCGATTGCTTGTTTAGTTGGCAATGACCCTTCAACGCAAATGTTTGAGTGATTTACCTTTGACGCAATTCCATATTTGTCCTTCCTTGAGAAGGGCGGTAACAGCTTCGATATCTGGGGCCATGTAACGATCTTTATCCCAGGGACGGGCGACGGCTCTGACGGTGCGATAGACTTCCTCCAGAGGGACGGTCGTTTTCAATGGCCGCAGGAATTCGATGGCTTGGCAAGCGGCGAGCAGTTCAATAGCGATGACGTGTTCCACGTTAGCGACCACCTGTAACGCTTTGCGAGCCGAGTATCCGCCCATCGAGACGTGATCTTCGGTTCCGGCGCTCGTCGATAGCGAGTCGATGCTGCTCGGATGACAGAGGACCTTGTTCTCGGAGACCAGAGCGGCCGCTGTGCAATGGGCGATCATGAAACCGGAATTGAGACCGCCTTCGCGCACTAGGAATGCCGGCAATTCGCTCAACACCGGATTCACCAACCGCTCAATGCGGCGTTCGCTCATCGACGCCAATTCGTGAACACCTGAAAGTGGATTGCATGTTCACCAATAATTGATGATGTTTAGTTCCGTTGATAGAGCGCGGATCAGCTCTTCGTTTTTAAACATACCAATAGCCAGGTAATCCAACGCTTTGGCGGGGTATTCTCCGTGAAAATTTCCAGCTGAGATGATCTATTCATTTTAAAAGTACGTCAAATTATTAGGGCATTAACGAATTTTGAATGAAAAGATTAGCTAACCTCTCCGCGTTCTGGTAAAACAATGGGATTATCAGTTGCGCTATTCATCTCCGTCTTGATAATTTTGTGAACGAAATCGATGGTGTCGTGAACGATTCCGTGTACCTTAATATTTTAAATAAAATGTTTCAAAAATAAAAATCTAAATGAACAAATAGCTAATGGGGACCAACTTGAGGGCAACATCGGAGAGTGTAGGCATCTTGAACTCGATCGCAAAAGCGATGACTTTCAGCGATGGCCGAAGGATAAGCCTCCGAGTGGAGTAGGGATCGTAGACGGCGGGCGACGTTGATCTGTCCCGGGTGCGGCCGCAGCTGGTGGACGTCACTGTCGAACGCCCTAGAAGTTCCTTTGAGGACCTCCAGGGAAAGGGCAGCCACAACATCAGCTTGCTTGGCAATCAGTTCGCATCTGTCGACCGCTTCAGCGCCAAGTGCCGTGATCAACTGCGTCCCGTTGATAAGAGCCAATCCTTGTTCCAAAAAAAAATTGATAAAAAAAATTGATAATCAAGGCTAATTTAAATCTAATTATTTTACAACGACCACATCAAGAATCATCTGGAATTTTATGGAGTTTCTTTTTTTTTTTTTTTTTTGCGGTGTTACGCAAATGTGACGGATTTGCTTCTCTCCGACATGATCGAGTTTTTATAGTATTATTAGTATTATTACCTTCCTTGGCTCCGAGTTTAATCGGCTGCAGTCCGTTGCTTTCCAAACAGTGTCTGGCGTCGGTCCAGCCGGTCCGATGACTCCACATCTGTTTGTTTATGTTTCAGTTATACACACACACACACGCGCGCATAGAGACATAGAACAACTCTATATTGGTGACGGATTCATGGAATCGTCAAGATAACATTCTTTAGATGTCAGGTGAAATTCCGTACGTGATACCTTTTCCATTAATTTCTACCATGAGACAGTTTAAATTGAAGCTTTTTTCAAAAATACTACGAGAGATTTAGGGCATGGAACGCAATTGAAATGCGCAAACGACTCATTTCCATGTCGTTAAGCGGCCAAAGTAGGCCAGCTGTCTCATAAGTCGCAGACTTGCGTAATAGCATATGGGAAAAAAAGAACAGATTTGCATATTTCCAAGAATGGTACTGGAGAATGTGTCCTACCTTGCCTTCGCCTATCATGCCCAGGGCGAGGTGGGACAATGGGGCCAAATCTCCACTGGCACCGACCGTTCCCTGTTCGGGCACCCAAGGCAGGCAGGAGCTGTTGAACGCGCTGATCACTTGGTTTAAAGTCTTGAGAGAGACGCCAGAATAGCCTTTAGCTAGCGTGTTGATACGCAGGGCCATCAGCATGCGGACGCGTTCCAGCGTCAGCGGTTGCCCCACTCCGGCCGAATGGGAACGGATCAAATTCTCCTGCAATTCCTCCAACTTGTCGGCAGAAATGACCGTCCTTGCAAACTGAAATGACGTTAAGTCCCACATTCATTTGGATGAGTTGCAATTTCTTTACCTTGCCAAATCCCGTTGTTATTCCGTACGCCACCTGACGACCACAAATAGCCAAAAAAAAAATGCACAATCAGATCACAATGGCTAAAAAGCTCTGGTTTGCACTAAAAATATACATCTTTTTTTTTCGCCAATAAATTAATAGAAGAGTTGGCAACAGGCCGAACTGGGCTAAAGCAGATGCTAAATCGGACTCTACCGGCTATTTTAGATACACAACGTTCTATTTTTAACAGCAGCCCAAAAATGATTTGGGCTTTATTTCAAAAAATGCTGATGGAAAACAGCCTCTATCCAACCACACCCATCTTTTCTCCATAATTTTTAAATTAATAGTTCTTTTAACCTTATTTTCTTTCAAAATGGCTTCGACGAGCTGGCGACCGGCTGTCACGCGATCTTCGGCGATTTTCCTCAAACGGATTTTAGTGTTCCCTTTGCTCAGCAACACCAACTGTTTGATGGTCAGATGATAACCGTCGAGAACGACGTCGGAATCCGCGGGTGGCGTCAATTGGTCGTTGGCCACGGCGCCTAATTTGCTGGAGAGGATAAACGAATCGGACAGCGTGTAATCGAAATGGCTGTTGGATGTCGGGCCGATCGTGCTAGGTCCAACAGCCTCTGGTACATCGTTCTCCATCCTGACGTTAACGAAATCATTGTCGTCAAGAACATCAACGACGTTGTCTTCCGGATCGAGTAGAACACATCCGCCAGTTTTGCGCACCTCGACCATCCGCGGCTTGTTGTTGTTGGTCGCTAAAAGAACGTTCCCACTGACCGGATGCAACCGCACGTAACGACGTACCGCCTCTTCAGCCAGCCATCCTACGGTCACATTACCTGTAAAATAATTTTTTTTTTAAATCAGATGTTTTCTTTAAGGCGTCCTTGGGTATCTTTTTCGTGTGTGTATCGATATTGTGTTGGGCAAAAGGAAAGAAGGTTTACGACTTCGTTTATCGTCTGCTTCCTCCTCGAGGGGTTCTTTCTACGTAAGGAAAGTTCACAAGGCAGACAGAATGCTGCCTCTTCTACATCAAGGTTGCAGAATTGTGTTGATGTAACGTATCAAATTTAATTTTTCTAAAATACCAATCGCGCTAAGACGATTTCCTTAGAATCTAATGTAAACGAAGATAGAAATTCATGGAAATATTCAAAGGGAAAACTCACCGTCTTTGCAAGGGACTTGAAGCCATTCGCCTCGCACTCTGGCTGATATCTTCATATTTCTCTTACGGAGGTACAAGATCGGATTGTACAGGGGGAAACAATTGTTTGCACTTCCGGATACAACGAGATGAACAGCAGGTGGTATAACTCAGGGAGGCCCCAAAGGTGCGTCTAACTTGGTCCAAAGAAAAAACAAAACTCGGTTGTGCCAAAAACGAAAGACGACGCTGACATTACCTTACCTGTGCGCTCGACCCAGCCTCTCGTTGGAGCCATCTTCTGTGGAGGTCGAACCCCTCCTACCATCTCTATCATGTCCTTCAGCACACACACACAGTGCGCATCTACAACAGAAGAATCGTATGGATTTATAACTTTGTTTTGTTAAATTCTTTTTTTCCTCTTGTTTTGGAGGGGAAAGATAGTCGTAAATTATTTTACCTTTAGCAGCTTGACAACATGAAACGCGGAGCAACGGGAATGTGACCTTCTAGTGACCTCAGGTTTCTTGACCTTGGCCAATGAGTTTTGCACCTTGACTGCCCGTCTTCATTGCGCAGTAGAATTGGAAATCATTTCAACGTCTTATTGGATGCAAAAGAATATCAAGTGTTAACTATTTACTTTTCGTTTGGTTGCTGAAACATTTCCTCGTTCTTGTAAAACATACGACGAGACATCAAGGAGTTCGAGGAGCTGGCGCTTGTCCAACGCTGATAACACTAAAAAAAAAGGGGGAATAGAAATAAAAGTATAAATTTAGAGTTTAAACTTGCTCAAATGCTAACACACTCTGCATTCGACGGTTGGTGTTCCATCCGGTGTACAAGACCCCGTTCAAATAAAGAAAGGACGATGTGTTTCATAGCGATAAGACATTTTTGCCGCTGCACTGTTTCGATTTGATAGTTCCAATTTTCCATATTAGAAAATAACAAAATGAAAAAGCTAGCAAGAAGAAAAAGGGGGGGGGGGGGGCAGCAACGTTAATAAACAAACCAGAGAGTTATGTGTGTGTATACAATGATTTTGAGCGGATGCCAGCTTCCTGGAGTTATATGCTAGATTCAAATTTAGCCGACCTGTAGAGAGTACAACTCAAGTCTATACATTGATGTTAAAGAGATATTTAAACGCCCCTCATCCTCTCGTGAGCCTCTCACATCATCTCTGAATATGGGGGCAAAGCCAAACCAACTGGTGCCTGACATTTTATTAGCAGTGTCTTTCATCGCAGCTTCCCTTAAAGTTATATACAGAACGTCGCAACGCTCCCGTCTGTCTCTATTGGAATTCTAAACAACGAATTCGGGAAACAACATGTCGATGGCACTACGCTTCTGCACAGTTTTGCTTCTCATCCAATGGAGCCGTGCTGTTCCAGGTATTTTTGTTTTGGACAGGGGAAAAAGACCCTACCAGACACCTTCAAACAACTAAACAAAATGTTGCATTGCGACTCACCAAAACATCAGTTTCAGAGACGAGTGACCTCGCCGATCTGCGGGATAATGTTTCGAAGCTGTGGAAGGCCCTCAGGGAACTGGAAGCTGAAGTCCGCGAGAGTTTCGATATTCACGCGGCTATCGAAAATCACGAACATCAGGTAACAACTCCAAACAATGGGCCTTTTGTTCCGTCTGGTTTCCTTCTAAAAGAAAAGAAAAATTAGCACAAATGATTGTTTTAAAGGTACATCATCTGGGTCACGAGGATAATGGACACGATATTCACCATTCTGAACGCCATCTCAAGGTTTTCCCGCTGCTCCGTCCTATAATTTGTAGCTTTTAATTATCACGATATTAATCTTTGAAAATCTTCTATTTACCCAATGATTAGCATCTCGAACAAGTCCACGGGCGGACGATTGCTGGTCCAGCCGGTATCGAACCCCATAAACCACACACTCCCGAAGAAAAGGTTTCCCGATTAATTTAAATGTGGGAAACTTTAACTGAAATTCTTTTTAACGGACAAATAGGAAGTTCTACGACATGAACACGAATTTCATCACGCCAATGCTAGTTTCGAGACGGAGGAAGAACACAGAGCCCATCACGAAGAGAATTTGTTGAAACATTTGGAGCTCGACCACGGACACGGTGAACATAACGGTGTTCATCACGGCAAGGTTGTTGTTTGACACGTTTAAAGTGTACTTGTTCTTGCTCATCAACCTATGTCGATCTAGATGAATAAGGAGATCGAACACGAAATCGATGTTCATTTCATGCTGCGCAGTCACGACGGTCACGCTGCACATCACAATGAGAATTTACTGAAACATCTTGAAGAAGATGACGGGCACGGCCCAGCTGCAGATCGACCTAAGCCCACGACGACACCCAAGCCACCCAGAGGATCCAAAACCTATCAAGCCGTTTGCGAAATGAAACCCAATCGTGCCCTTCAAAGAGCTAAACACAGCATCGTTGGCAAAGTCGCGTTCACGCAGACGACGGGAGGTCCTTTAAATGTTCACGTTAACCTCAGAGGTTTGCGTACGAATGGGAAAAGTTTGCACGGACTGCACGTGCACGAGCTTGTTCCAGATGATGATGGTAATTGCAACCAAGCGGGGGGACATTTTAATCCGACAAATTCGGTTCACGGTGGACCCAAGTCACGAACCAGGTACATCGACAAACAACTACTGAAGCGGAATGATGTTGAATTGAGTTTGCTTTAGGCACGTTGGAGATTTTGGCAACGTCGAAGCTATTGAAAACCAAGGTATTAACGTATCGTTTACTGATTCTGTAGCGTCACTTACCGGACCAAATTCAATCCTACATCGAACTCTTGTGGTAAGTTAAAACCTAGAAGTTAAGCTGTTTAAAAATTGTTTAAATGAAATTACCCTGTGCGTTTAGATTAAGGAGAAAGAGGATGATCTGGGATTGAATCGTGCTGATACAGAGAGCCTAGCCAATGGTAACACTGGCCGTCGTTTGGCTTGCTGTATCATTCGCGCTGTTTAAAGCGATAGCATTCTTATCCATTCTAAATGAACAAGAAATTTTCGGAAACTGGATTTCCTTCTGCTACTTGATCAGCAGTTTTTGCTGCTTCTTCACGCCATTACTGATTCGCAACTTGTGTTTTGCACCGCACGATTTTTTGATCCAAGTATCAAGTTGGCTTGTTAAAAATATAAAAATTCAAGTTAAGCCTAAGAGCTTGCATTCTATCCGTGTTCGTTTGGTAGATATTCTCCTATTAAAAATGGACTCGTAAACTAAATAAGAAATTACTATTTATGCAATGCTATTAAATGTGACGCAGCAAATTAAGATACAATTTGTGGTACTAGGTACGTATTAGCATCATGTTTTCGATTTGACTTCGGAATTTGAATCTTTAGCTGCTGACTCCTCACTATCATTTTTCGTTGCTTCTTCCTCGTCTTCTTCTTCCGGTTTTTCGTCATTTCCATATAACGTTGGATATTTTGACATACAGTCTTGCATGGCTTTAAATGAATCAAAGCAATCGCTGCCTTTCGGTTCAGTAGGGCTATGACACAAATAGGAAGAAAATTACTTTTGTACGTGCGTTGCTAATGTATTAACAACAAAATTCGTTGGGTTACCTGTAATGGAAGCAAGTAAATGCTTCTCTGAATTCAACTCCACATGGACCAGTAGCCATTCCTCCTAAACAAGGGCAGTTCCAATTTATGTCACCATTTGGCAGGATGAGACCAGGTGGTTCCTCTTCATCAGGAAATGTGATGGTGCTTGGTTGTTTCAAGTCTTCTGGCGTCAAAAAGATAATTTTGTCTTTTCCTAGACAGTAAAACAGATACCAAGATAATTATGAGTGGGACCTTGATGTGTTTGATTACAGGGACAGAATTTGATCAAATTTTATTAGTAGTTATTTGTTTTGAGCTGATGTTCCTCTAAAAACTTATACCACCTAAGTAAAACTTACATTTGATCTACTTTCTGTTTCACTATTTTGTAGTGGTGTATAACGGAAGGATGACCAGCAAACTACCATGCATTTGAAAAAAAAAGTGAGTATGAAGATCACGGCAAGACCCAATATTTTTTAGATCTACAGTGAGGCATTAAAGTTTAGAATAGGTGGGATAAATAACTATTACACAACTAAACAATAATGGTGGGGGTCTCATAGAACGTACAATAAAAGCAACCTTAATCTACTGACTACCAAATTGCCCATACGAAAATTTGAACCAAGATTAGCTACATTTCCATTCCTTCTTTGAAGTCTGCCAGAAAATGTACGATGTGGATAGAACAATGAACTGGTCAAACGTTGCGAAATTTGGTCGAAAAATTTCTCATAGTAAATATACCATCACATGTTCGGAAAAATAAAAAAAAACCTACCTTCTTCTCTACAGTACGACATTTTAGGATTTGGCACAGTTAATTTTATGGGGAAATTAATGGAATATAGAAATACCGGCAAAATTTCTATTTTTTCACGTGCTTGACGGCCCACAGCCGAAAAGTATTTTCGTCTGCTAGTTCCACGACCATAGGGCCATCTATGCATAAATAGATCTACTTGTTTGGAAACCATGCGATATTCTTTTCTGTCAAGTCACGGCGGGATCTTATTACACAATAGCTTGAGCCGGTTGAATGAAGATGCGTTGAATTGCTTATCTGAAGGCGGTTTGCTGTACTAATTTATTTACGAAACGGTACAATTGGACTTTGGTCTGGACTACCAAAACTAATTGTTTGGAACCGGAATGCTTGAGAAAACTTAAGAAATAGAGTTGGGGAAATCTCGGGAGATAACTGTGTCAGCTACATGATTTGTGTCGACATGAACTGAATTCTTTCGCTGCTAGTTTCGCATGTCCCTTTTCGCAGCCCTTCAGGACGCATAACGTGTTCTGCGTAATTGTTTATTCCGTTAAGCTTAAGCCAGCTGTCATCTGTAAGGCGTCCCAAGTCGTCTGACTTCAAACCGTTACCTAAATTAAATTGAGAACCAAACTCCATTTAATTTCAGTTACACAATATGATGTAAACAGCCTAATCTTACCAGAAACGAAATTTTTTGTTGTTCAATCTCATCAGCGATAGGAAATGTGGAGCAGGATATGGTAAGGTATCTATAAATGTCAAAATATATTGCGCCAATAAGGACACGTGTATGCTTGTTGATAGAGGGAGCGTGGAAAAAGCGGTTGAGACTCGGGTGGGGTTTTCCGTCAAGGTGGGAGGGAACTAGTACCCAAAAGCCGACGCCTTTTCAACCAGACAAAATTCATGCCCATATAAGGAAATGCTCAGCGAACGACCCCACTTCGTTGTTAGTTGGTAATGGGGCCTGGTCCCTTTAGAACGTTATGTCATGACGCAGTTACAACAATAGAGTTGCCAGTATGTGGAGTACCCCAAGCGCCTCTGGTGTCAAATGAATTAAACCTAATTTTTAGACCCGGGAAAGCATCTTTAATGGAACTAATCAATGTTGCAGATTCAATATTTTATCAATCTTGTATCATTTGACTAGGGTGATAGTTTTTTGTCTTTAAACACAACGAATTAGTACAATCAGTTCCACGGAGCTAGGTGGCGCCACGGACCTCGAAATTCGGAGAGCTTGAACCAGCACCTGTTACAGTGGGAAGGCCTTTGTTATTCAAAATGGCTCGTCCCCCCAGTCACAACGTTGCACGATCTCAATACGATAGGAAGAAGGAAGGGAAAGAGGAGGGCATAAAGGGAAGGCTAGCGTCTCATCGCCACGTTATTGCTTGCGGTGCCGGCTTTGGTGTAACTTTGCTTTCTCCGGTAAAATACGGATTTTTACTACTTAAAACATTTGTTCGTTCTTAGGTATTTTAATCGATAAAGCGTGTTCATTATGTCTAGTTAATTTTTCCGTGTCGATAGAAGCGTGTCGTTGTCGTTGTTACGTCAAAATTCAAATTTTTTCGTTGCCTTTTGTACCGGCGTCTGTGTGAGTAATAGGCAGCCATACCCGAATCAATAGGGGTCCCACCCCTCGAGAAAAAATCCGTTGGGGAATCGCCATTTTCTCCCTTTACCACGGGAAACGAAAACCGGTTTTCCCTGAAATTGTTTCTCTTTTTCTCATAACATTGTCGTATATTGCTTATTCTTGGGTTCGAAGTATTTATTTTTCCACCGTTGTGGTATAGTGCGGTGTCTTTCGTTATCCAAGGTGATCTTATCTGAGATTAAAATTTAAGTACGTGGGTGCGGCGTCGCCCCTATCTTTACGAGTCATCTTCTGATAGCTTGTTACATGGCATCATACATGCTTTTGCAATTGTAAAGTTTGAGACCTTGTTCAATGACAGCTAGTTGACAGCTTTGACAGATAGCTGAATTGTCTAGACTTAGTAAATTATGTGTTGTTCTTTACACTTATCCATACATATAGATTGTGATAAAGTGACATGTTATAATTTTTCTTTTTCTTCACAGACTAACCTTAACCTCCCAGATCCAACATGTGTGACGATGAAGTTGCAGCATTGGTCGTTGACAACGGCTCTGGCATGTGCAAAGCTGGCTTTGCTGGCGACGATGCTCCCCGCGCCGTCTTCCCATCGATCGTCGGACGCCCTCGCCATCAGGGTGTTATGGTAAGATAATTAAATAACTAATGATCTAACACCAATCACATTATTCAGTGTACATGTTTGCTGAGTAACATGAGTTATATTGATCTATCTGTGGTACACTGTTTAATTTATAGTGGAAATCAATACACCTGCAATGGGTGTCGAGGGTTGAATTATACAGAACAAAGAGGCTAATGTCTTGTTTTGCTTGAAATTTAGGTCGGCATGGGACAGAAGGACTCGTACGTTGGAGACGAGGCTCAATCCAAACGTGGTATCCTTACTCTGAAGTACCCCATTGAACACGGTATCGTCACCAACTGGGATGACATGGAGAAGATCTGGCATCACACTTTCTACAACGAGTTGCGTGTCGCTCCCGAGGAACACCCCGTGCTTTTAACCGAAGCTCCTCTGAATCCCAAGGCTAACCGTGAGAAGATGACCCAGGTATGATATTTGTTTTTACAAAGGCTGGATCATTCACGTTCTTTAACTTGTTCTTGTTCTAGATCATGTTCGAGACCTTCAACACACCCGCTATGTATGTTGCCATTCAAGCCGTACTTTCCCTGTACGCTTCTGGTCGTACCACTGGTATCGTGTTGGACTCTGGTGATGGTGTTTCCCACACTGTCCCCATTTATGAAGGTATTTTCCATTAAATTAAGGGTGCAATCAAACACAAAATCATGCTCTATTAATCAAATCCAAGGTTACGCTTTGCCCCATGCCATCCTCCGTTTGGATTTGGCTGGTCGTGACTTGACCGACTACTTGATGAAGATCTTGACTGAGCGCGGTTACTCTTTCACCACCACCGGTACAATATAAATAACGTCAAGGTTTCCCAAGGGTATTTTACTATTCTTTTTTTTTTTATTTGTGCAGCCGAGCGTGAAATCGTTCGTGACATCAAGGAGAAGCTTTGCTACGTCGCTTTGGACTTTGAGCAGGAGATGGCCACTGCTGCCTCCTCCACTTCTCTGGAGAAGTCGTACGAGCTTCCCGACGGTCAGGTCATCACCATCGGCAATGAGCGATTCCGTTGCCCCGAGGCTCTGTTCCAGCCCAGCTTCTTGGGTATGGAATCTTGCGGCCTTCACGAGACGACCTACAACTCGATCATGAAGTGCGACGTCGACATCCGTAAGGATCTGTACGCCAACACTGTCTTGTCTGGAGGCACCACCATGTACCCCGGCATTGCTGACCGCATGCAGAAGGAGATCACTGCTTTGGCCCCATCTACCATGAAGATCAAGATCATCGCCCCACCGGAGCGCAAATACTCCGTCTGGATCGGTGGTTCCATCTTGGCCTCGCTGTCCACCTTCCAACAGATGTGGATCTCGAAGCAAGAGTACGATGAGTCCGGACCATCCATCGTCCACCGCAAATGCTTCTAAACACATTCATCACCATCACCACAGCCGATACTTTGTAGTCACCTGGCGCAATAAGGAGGTGGTGAAGAGGCTGATGAGTAGGGGGGAGAGGAGGAGGAAGAAAAGAAGTTATAAAAAAAATCCATCTGGCTTCACGTGCTGTTTTGAGTTTTTTAAAGCAGTCTTTTCTTTTGTTTAAAAAAAAAAAAAACATCTCCCAACTTCCTTGTTTCCTTAATTTTGTGCGTAGATTATCGTGACTTGGTGTGTTTGTTAGCCGTTGACGCCTACTACCATCATTCCGAAATTTTTTTTCGTTCGATTTTGTTTTGGAAAAGATACAAAAAAAATTCCTCTAGCCATTCCCGCAAACAAGAGCCAGCCTCTTTGCGCGCAAGTCACTTTGAGGTGTGCGTGTGTCTGTGTATTTTCCCCCTTTGAGAGTTGTGATAATAAAACTCTCGAAAATTCCAATTTTGTGTCAATTCACATTTTTAGTTAGGGAAATATATTTTGCAATAGAAGGAAAAATGTTATTTGAAACTTGACAATCGAGCGGCGAGATAAATTGGGGCGGAAATCGCCAGAGCCATCTATGAGTCGTGGATAATACGAAGTGTGAAGGCCATTTTGCACGTGGTTTTTGGTGAAGGACAAATGATTTTTCTTTTGTGTTCGACGTTCCGGAGTTCATCCATTCTAATCACAATGGAATCATCTCACCGGTGTGTGTCCATAGTGAAAAAAGAAGCTGATGTTCACGACACTGACGAATAGCAGTCATAAAACGAGTTTGGAGATCTTCAACTCTTCTGTTTCTTTTCATCCTCCTTTTGGCCACCTGGAACAAATTGGCGAGAGGAAAGCTGAAAAAGGACCTCAGGTAAAAACTAGAAAAAAGATATACAATCGCGACACACAAACAATAGGTGACATGAAAAGGGGAAAAAAAGGGAAGCAACATGTTTTGGGTTCAGTTGCCTATTGCTTTCAATTATCTTCTACATTCAACTTTAACTCAGATACGTCTATACGTGTGAGTGTTTTTTTTTCTTCTCGGTATGTTATTATTGCCCCTCTCCGGGGTGGGTTGGAAAACATCGACAGATGTTGCTGACCGTTGAATAAATATGTTTTTTTCTCCTCCCCTCTTTTTTAAAACGCAGAAAAAAAGTGAGAAAAAAACATAAAAAACTGCTTATTTCTTCTTTAACCGGCTTATGTATATCTAAGTCCTTAGAACACACTGCATGAATGTGTTTCCCTTTTACCATTTCATATATTTGGTAATACAGATGTATGAGAAAGTGGCGTGGCGTAGGGATAATTCATTCATTCGAATTTCAGATGTCTTCGAATTTTTTCTTTCCAGTCGAGTACCCTGATCCTCAAAGGAATTTTTAGTTCTCCACAAACTTTTTATCTCTTGTTTGAAAATTATCTCTTGATGTGAACCGAACTACACGTAGAGATAACTAAACTTTTTATCATCACGATAAGAAAACACTTGAACTCTCTGGTCATTCACCGCCCACTGTATGCTGATGTATCCAATCCCGATAACAATCCCCAGTCTTTGAAAATGGGAAATCAACACCATTAGACGATAGAGGAGGAAACAAAAAGTATACGAGATAAAATGAAATGTACACATATCTAATGTCTTAACTGCGGGTGGTCTAATCATTGGAAGCACGTTCTCCTCATAATGTCAACGAGTGCATGCGGGTCAATGGTAGTTTATTAAATTATAATTTCCTGCTCGTAAATTCCGTTGCAGTGTAAAATAGATCTTGAGTGAAAGTTGATGAATTTCTTTTTTATCCGCCCTTGATATTAATCAGTTCAGAATTTTCCAACTTGTGCGACCGGCTTTCGCGTCAGCTCACTTTCGTTCCACCGTAAAAATGAGGGAAAAAAAAAGAAGCCAAACATGTTAGTCTACCTCATTCCTTCTAGTGTTCATAGTAGGCCATATGTCCCTTTTTCTGTTTTCGGATTGACCGATATGCAAATTTCACAATTAAAATATGCTACAAGAGAAAAGACAATGCGGCAAAACTTTCACGTTTTTGTCTTCTCTCTCCCCGCAAAAATGCTAATGTGTGAGAAATAATTATGAGAACATCATCATCTTAGTCACATAGAGAAAGCCTTTTTTTTCATACATGCAAGGAAGCCGGTGAGAGTGAAAGCTATTTGCATATACCCCCTCTCAAAAAAAAAAAAGACTCTTTTGCACCATGTTGCTAATGATGATGGAAGCTCTGGATAGTCCAGCCGAGCGTATCAAATCCTTGTGTTCTACTCCAAAGTGCTTTTCTCTTGTTTGTAGTCGCGCAAGTTAGACCGTCATGGAGGGGAATATATCGGTCCGCTTTTCTACATTCTCCTTAACATTGAAAGCAGATGTTTTTTTTCAAAGCTGCTACCGCCCAGAAGATAATAAAGGGAAATTTGTTTGACCGTGTCAAGAAGACTAATAAAATTATTTCAAAATTTGAATGCAACTTTTTTCTTTTATTCTCGCAGATGATGGGGCAATCAACACCTGGATGATGATCCTCCCCTCTTCTGATTAGAGAAAAGGTGTTGACGACGACTAATGTACAACACATGCAGCTTTGGATGAGAAACTTATGGTCCATTTTCTTCTCCAGTGGCAAGGTAAAATGAATTTCCCACGCATTTATCATCATCAACTTCTCGAGATTTTTTTTTGACCCACAAATACTCACAGCCTTCGACCACACTCGACGTAAATGGAAGTAGAATATGACGATATCCAATGAAGCAAAACACGAGATTGTTTTGGTCCGATTTCTTGGCCCGCCATAACAAACCTGGCCAATAACAAACGACGCGTCATCGCTGGACTACTTATTTTCCGTACAAGTATGCAGCTCTAGGGAAATCAGCGAAAGAAAAATTGCAGATAGTGTTTTTGGGTTGTTTAGATGGAAAAAAGGTCAAAAGATTGGGACCGAAAAAGCGGAAGTGATTAGACGATCCACGGCGTAACCGCAGATAATTGTTGGCCGAACGGTTCTTTTTTTTTTCTTTCCTTTAGCGTGTGTTTTCTCTTTTTTTTTCTTCCCCTAAGAACCAAGAGTTAACCCAAACGGGAAACGGGCAAACATTGCGTCCGGCTCAACGGAAATGCTCGTCAGTTATAATGTAACACACCGGGCAGCTGCGTAAAAGCCATCGCCCCAATAGAAACACACGCGTCAGATTGTTACGGACTACTGATCCACACACAACAAAAACTTAAAAAAAAAAAAATTCTAACAAATTCTTTTTTTTTTTTCTCTCTAATAACAGAGTTGCCAACCCGGATTCAATGGAAATAGTTACGTTTTATTACATTTCCGAAGGATACTCTGATTTCCCACTGTGGTTCGGGAACAAAAAAAAAGGTAAAAATTGTTTTGTAATTTTGCGTTCAACCTTGAAAAGAAAATGGAAGTTTTAAATCAGTTTTGGCGAAATGCGATGGTGTGTCACAGGTATTGTTTCTTTTCTCAGGAACCGTTTAATTGACAGGAACGGATACCTGTATGCAGGTGTGGGGCAAATAAGAATATGATTTCAAGTTCCTTGAAATCATTCAACAACAGAAAACTGTTGGTCATTTCGAACGGGTATCAAGTGTGTGTCTATAATCCCCATTTTGGTTACGACAGCTACACGTACAATGATTGAAGGTAACATAAAGGAAGAAGTGGTCAGTGAACTTAAGGTTCGTTCTGCTCAATGCGCATACAAAAGGAAAACCATTTTCTTTCTACATCAAAAAGATACTTTTTTGGGAAAGAGAAGAAAGACGAGCGTTTCCGACGAAGCGAAAAAAGAAATGACCAGTTGATTTTTTTCGTTTTTCTTCGGCTTTACGTGCGTTATGGTCAAAATGGAGGCTCTCCTACTTTCTCCGTGTAATCAGAGACCATCATCAATTTTTATGACGTCAACTATAGATGGATAGCACTCAAAGTAACTCAAAATATAAAGCCCTTTTTTTTATGTTTATTTGAGCAGATCCGGGGGTCTCTTGCGTGTAATCAACTCTTTCGTTTAGTTCTAGTAGTGGTACATTCTTTTCGTCTAAACAATCCAATTAGTTTAGCCCTTTTTTTTTCTCTCTCTTTCCTCCCCCTTATTCCAGTAGTTTTCTCTTCCTTTTTTTTCTGCAGCGCAAAAGAATATGAATGCATTTATGTGTGTGTGTGTGTGTCTCTTTGGGGAAAATGTCGATATTGTAGACTCGAGCGCCATTGCTTTCTTTCGTATGGTTCTCTAAAAAGCCTTCAGGCCGATACCGGTGGCGCTAGTGTCTCCCTCCTTCCCCACCGAATTACTCTCTCTCCACTAGCCTTCAATCCCCTTCAGTCAGGAGACGCGGCTCAGAGCCTCGAGTTGTGTTTCTCCGAACGTTATTCTATTTTGTTTGTTTTTTTCTGATTCCTGCCTACTCTTTTCGTTTTGTACATTGCAACAAAAGTTTCCATCTTCTTTTGCTCGAAAAAGAAACGAATTTGTGTTTGTGCTTTGTGTGTGTTGGATTCTGCTAGTGTGGGCCACGATGTGTTCTTGAAATATCGACAAAACGTCACAGTGTGCACACACACACGAGGATTTGTCTCTTGTTTCGCTCACGAATTTGTGTGTAGCCATCGCGAGGTATGACAAAGAGAGGGTTCTCTCTCTCTCTCTCTCTTTTTTTATTGTAGAGTCGTGGGTTAGCTCGGAGGCAAATGGACGCGCAGTTGGGGGAACGAAAAAAGAAGAGGCTGTTTCTCATGTACCTGCCAGTTTTCTTTTTTCTTTCCACTGAAAAAAAAAGGAAAAATCATTCGACTTTTTTTTTTTTTGTATTTCTGCTCTCATCCAAAAATGCAACAGCTTCGTTTTTTGAGGGGGTGGATCGATAATTTTCAAGCTTTTACTTTTTGTAGATTGTCGGTCGGATGCTTATGGTAAAAGCGGCACGTAAACTATAAACAAACGAAACTCTCTCTCTATTATCCTTTCATCCGTAAATTTTTTTTTTTTTTCGGTATTTCTTTGTTCGTTATCAGACCGGAGCGAGAATTTCTGTGTTCCCTCCGTTTTTATGCATGTGTAGCAAAAAGAACCACCATGATGGATCAACTTTCTAAATTTCCCACACGTTACAATCCAACCCTTCCGGGTGTGCATCAAACATTTGATGTCATCTGTTAGCCCCATCCGTTAAAAAAAAAAAAACGAATTCTATTTGGTTTAAAAAATTGAAGTTATGGGATCGATATCTCAGTGATGGATCATTGTTTCCCCCAGCTGGATATGGTTAATTCTGATTAATGTATTTTTATTTTTATTTTTCCCATTCCAGTTGATTGGCAGTGAAGGAAAGAGAATTTACCAATGGCGACCCTTCATTCCGGCTCGACGGGTGGCGGCGTCGCTTCCGGCGCCGCTGGGGGACGAACATCTGTCGGCCGGACGCCGATCAGCGCCTCACTGCCCAGCCTGTTTGCCCGCACGTTGCCGACACAATCGAACCGACGGCCGACCAGCCGCGATCGTCGAGGACGTCTGGTGTCGACGGAATGCCAAACGGAAATGGAGGATTCCGTTTCTGTTCAGCAAAACGTGCGCGTTGAAAACGCTCGCAACGAAACGACAACGGGCATCTTATTGGATCCGAGTGGCCGTCGGAGTAGGCCCGTCTCGCAGTTGAGTGAGAGTGGATTGAGTGGTGTGGAAGAGGCCGTCACCGAGTTGGAACGTGTCGGTCCGCCTCGGCGAAGGCGTCGTGAGAAACGTCGTCACCGACGGTCGCAAGTGCCGGCCCAGCCACTCCAGCAGCATGTCCAGCAAGCGCTCCAAGATCAGACGGAATTGTCTGCCGATTCCTTGGCCGCTCCCGTCTCGCCCAGCAATTCGGACCACCTTCCAGACATCCTCAATGCTCACATGCCACCGCCGTATTCGACGTTGCCGCACAATAGCGAACGCTGCATGGGCATGGGACCGATCCCTATAAC
Source organism: Daphnia carinata (assembly GCF_022539665.2). Taxonomy (NCBI): domain Eukaryota; kingdom Metazoa; phylum Arthropoda; class Branchiopoda; order Diplostraca; family Daphniidae; genus Daphnia; species Daphnia carinata. Next base: position 2,990,718 of record NC_081339.1, read on the forward strand.
GGCCCTGCCCGTACCACTGTCCGTCGTTCCCATGGCCATCGGGCCGACGGCCGCCAACAGTGGCTTACTGGTTCCTCCTTCATCCACCACAACTCCGGCCGTAGTAGTGCCCGCTGGCGGAGGCACTACGTCTCTTCTGGCAGCCAGCAATAGTTTCACCTTGCCGCCAGCCGGTGGTCGACGGTAATTTTTCAAATTCAAATACTTTTATTTTTTGCGTTTTTTTTTACTCTTCTTCATTCGTTTGATTGTCTGGCAATTCCGCGGAGGCTTTAGGCGTTTCCGTCCGACGTTTTTTTTTTTTCTCTTGTTCTTTTCAATATTGTTGAGGGACGTGTATGGACCGCAAAAAGCTTTCCGTTGTACAACACATTTCTTTTTCGAATGAGAAATATTCAAGTTGTGTTGCCTAACGTCGTCATCATTTGCGGTTTGAAGCGGAGGGATGCAAGGTTGACACCATTTTCTCTTTCAGCTGTCCTTCGACTAGGATAAAGAACCTATTCGCTTTCGCCCTTTAAAACAAAAAAAAAAGGATCTTACAAAATAGTTCCGGAGCTGTTTGGTTTCCGCCGGATTTCCCCCCCAAAAAAAGGGAAAAGCTACTAATCATCGCACGCATAAAGCCAATTAATTGAGATAAACTCTATTTTCCCGTTTCGAATAGACATACACACATTTTGAATGTTTTTAGATGTAATAGTATGCAACTAGAGTCGATGTAGGATATTGTGCGTTCAACTTAGGGCGGAGGGTCTCTTGTATCGATTTTGAAAGGGGGGAATTTTTTTTTTGTTTGTGTTCCTTTCACAACATTTTCCAGCTGCAGCAAAAACGGTTTTTGTGTGTGTTGTCCGTTTTTGGGGTTCTCGATCAACATAAAAACCTTGAACCTGAGATTTTTTGGCTGTCCTTTTTGTTTAGTGCCGGAGAAGCTTCTCCCCTTCACACGACCCGACAATAAAAGAGAAGCCCCCAAATCTCTTTTTATTTTATTTTCTTTTATTTTTTTGGGGCCGAATGGTTTTTTTTCTCTTTTTTGCCCGGAGTTATGGGCTTGTGACCTCAATTGGTTTAGAAAAGACGCACCGAAAGACGTCCTACATTTGCGTTCATCTGACATCGTAACTAGGTATGGCCACTATACGCACGGCAATCTCACGATTGCTGGCGCCGTTCGACTGGCACGATGCCCGCTAACCTGATTTTTTTTCTTTTTCTTTTCTCCTCGTCCGTTGACATTTAAAAAGTTTATTGCGTTCCCTTTACCCTATTCAACATTTACAGTGATAGAGCTTGGCGTTTTTGTAGAGAGTTTATCTCGGTTCGTAGACATTCTTTGGCTGCGAAATCATTTACAAAAAGAAAGATGGTTCGTCTTTTCTGAGCATTCATTTTACATGAATAGGGCTCTCTCTTTTCACCCTCTTCTCATATTCGTTCCTCTTACACACACACAATATGATTCTTCTTCTAGTCTCCCTTCTATTTCTCTTCTTTTGTGTGTGTGTGTGGGGAAAAACATTTTTCAGGTCTGTGCAGCACACAGTTTTTCCCCTCTGATTTTCTTCCCTTCCATGTGGTATTGATCGGCCCTTCTGCGCGCTCTCTAGCGGAATGTGTTAAGCCACTCAAGAACAGCACACACGATTTCGAAGGAACAGATTTTAAAACCCTATTTTTTTTTTTTTTAGACACAATTTTTTATTTCTTTTAGTGATGTTCAATAATAATAACGGTAAAACGCAGTGCGTCTGGACGTCACTATCAGGGCTGTATGCAAATGCGACCTACATAAGGGCGTTATAATGCGGTGTCCATAAAAAAAAAAAAACGAGGCTGGTGACCGAGTTGTTTGTTTTTTTCCTTTTATTTGGACATTGAGACAACATGGAAATCATTTCGTGTCTCGTCAAAGTCACGGTCGGACAGTTTTCCCGCTTTTGGCGTTTAGTTTAGTTTCCTTACACGGAGAGCGAAAGTCCCCGCCCAAATTTGAAATTAAAGATTTTTTTTTTTTTTTCAAATGATTTTCTCAACAAGGTCGTGTGCTGTATGGTAGATCAGAAAGCATTGGGGTAGAAAAGGGCGGTGAGAGTCAACCCACTTAACGATTTCACGGTGAAAACACGAAAGATTCTCGTTCATTTTTCCCAGCATCGTAATGAGTTTTCTCTCTCTCTTGCGTGTGTGCATTTCAAATGCTCATAGCGCTCCGCTATGTGAACCCTACAGGAAAAATAAATGGATGGAAAGAGGGGGGAAAAACATTTTTTTTTTTTTAAATAGATGAAGTGGGGAAAAAAAGTAACGTGATGATAACAAACCATCATCAACGAAAAGCAAGAGGAACCACAATGCTGTTAGTTCTTCTCACTCGTTTTTTTTTTCTTTTGTTTTGATGTTGATCACACGAGCAAAAATTAACAGTTAGTTTGTTTCTTCTTCCGCCGGTGACAACAAAAAACTGTTGGAAGTCGCCATCGGGAAAAGAAAACATTTTCAAGATAAAGTTCAATGACACGCCATGACTCAATGCCAAAGGCTCTCTATTTGTTTTTTTTTTTTTTTTTTGTCGGTAACCTCATTCAGCCGACAAAACCGACCATAGGGCGTGTATCATAACCTTATTTGGATTGTTGTATTTCTTTTTTTGGATGTGATGAAGAAGGTTCGTTTTCCATAATTACCTGACAAAACGTCTGCCGCACGGACTTCACTGCACGGCTGAGTTTCATATTATTTATAGACACAGCTAAGTAGGCTAGTAACGGTGTGTCGTTGCACTGTTGACAGTGGTCAATGTAATTTAAAAAAAAATAATAAATGTCTTTTTAATTTATTTGCTGGGAAATTAGATCGCGCGGATCGATGTACGCTGGAGAAGAGAGCGGTAAATCGTGTTGCGGAGTGATGGTGACGCAAACGGTTTCGATTCGCTGGTTCATCGTCATGATCGCTTTCGTCGGCATCTGTTGTGCTGTTGTCGGTACAGTCCTCGGTGCCATGAGGTCTTCCGGACGGGAACACCTTACCGTCTCCCTTCTTATGATTGGTAAGTTTTGATTATTTATCATACATGATTTTTTGGCGAAAAATGCATTCAAATGTTATGAGAATTAAGGAGATTAGATTAGGAAACAAGTCTTTGCTTGGAAATGCGGAAGATAATAAGGAAACAGCTGACTATGAATTTTTCTCTTGCGATAGTTGGAAAGTTTTAGAAGTTTGGGGGGGGGGGGGAGAATGAAAATTATTTTCTTCATACTTGAGTTAAAAGACGTAAAAAAATGGGAACTTTCACTCATGAAGAGGTTTTGGCCATTGTTATGTGTCTGATGGGATCATTTGCTAAGAACCAGTTGAGCGAATCATCAATGTTTGAAAATTCCCTTCCTTATTTCCACCTTTTTATACGACGACAGTTGAATTGGACCCTTTCATCCAGTCGAGTTTCATCTGCCGAATTGTTTTCTTTTCTCCGAATTGAATTTGAGTTTTTTCTTTTTTATTTCTTCGGTAAATCGTCGGCGTTTGAAACTATCGACCCGGTTATCTGTTTATTCATCCGGGTAGTTTATCACAACTAATGCCATCTGACGTACGGCAAGGAAAACAAAATTTCTCAAAAAATTATAAAATAAAATATCTAATTTCAAAACGCCCTTTTTTGCCCTCCGTTTGGCCCTAAAGGGAATTCAAGACATTTGCATACAAAGATAAAAAAAAATGTAGAACCGGTTCGCAACTTGATCGTGAGCGCGCATTGATTATTGACGTTAGACTGAGGGGAGGGGAGGGGGAAAGAGCATTTAACCGGGTAGGAGTTGCATCCGGAATAATGGAACAACTTCCCACTTGATGATCTGGAAATGGGTCGTACGATAATCCCAACATGTTTTTCGTTCAGAAAAAAAAAAATAATTTGAATAAAAAATGGTGTTTGTTCCAGGTGTGGGGATTGTGTTGATCACGGTCAGCACGATAGCGTGGAGGCTGACGTCGCAAGACGCCCCGTCGTGTCGCGCCATGCTGGGCCTGGGCGGATCGTCGATGACGGGAGCTGGAGGATTGCCCGTGGCGGAGAACGGCGAATGCGGAGGAGGTGGATTAACCGGCGGTGGCGGCGGGGTGGCCGAGCCCAGCGGGCGTCGTTTTCTCTCTCGGATTCCGCCGACTTACGGACGGCCTCATCATCCTTACGCCGCCATGATGTACCCAGAGTTCCAGTACAGGCCTCCGCCGCCTTCCTACCAGGCTTCCATGCAAGAGTACCGACTTAGGCTCTTGCTCCTGGATCGAGATAGGCACCAACAACAAATGCAACAGCAACAACAACAGCAACAGCAGCAGCACAGTACGCCTCTTAGTCGAGCGTGCGTCGCCGCCAGCAATGTCCCCGTACCTCCGGTTTCGCCACCGCCAACTTACCGGTCGCAAGCCAATACTCTTGTCAGGTAATCCATCAAAAAATGGTTGCATTCGAATTCAAATTTTTAATCGATCCTTTTGTTTGTTTTTGTTTGCAGGCCGTCATTGCCGATTAGGGAGAGCGAAATTAGTCGGCCGCCAAGTTATCGATCGCGGAGTAGTGCCTCAACGGCTCTGGAAGCCCGCAGCGAATCTCAGCCGCCACCGCCGCAACAGCAACGTGCGGAAGAGCCAACGCCGTCCACGGAGGCATTAATTCATCATCAAGCCATGGTCGAAGCTAAAATCAAAAGTGCTCCGTTCGATGAAGGGCTTCATTCGCAAACGAGCAAACGAGACAAGGATAATAACACAGTCACGATCGTGCAGACCAATTCGTCCAGTCAGGTGCTCGGATGCCACAACAGCCAGACGTCGCCCGTTTTGGTCACAGTCACCACGTCTCCCACTGTTCATCATCCGCCGTCTTCCTCACCAACCAACTCACAGAATCTCCAGGTTTTGGCGCAATTATGACATCGTTCGTAATTTTGTTTATTTTTTTTTATTTTATTTTTTTCGTTTCTTCCTAAGAGAATGTTCTGTATGAAATGTCCATTCATAACAACATTCAATTTTTTTTTTTAATCATCTTCGGATTGCGCGTACCTTCCGGGGAACATTTGGCAGAGTCTCTTTCTTTTTTCTTTTTTTTTTTTAAGGAAAAAAAAAAGAAAAGTCATTGGAACTCGTTGCAGCCGTTCCAAAAACAGCTCGGCAAAGACCATAAATCATTTTGTTGACAAGTTCCTACGCGTCTCGTATATACATTATACATATTCTTCCAATCGGATCGATTCGCTATCCGAGACACTCAGAATTTTTTGTTTTTTCATCTCTTTTTGCGCTAAAAACAAGTTTCAAATTTCGCGGGGGAACATTTGTTTATTCTTCTATGTGCATGCTAATGAATGATTTGAGATTTTTGTTTTTCTTTAAAAAAAAAAAACAAGGCTGAAATGGATTGCCTCAGGGAACGCAGGATTTTTAACGCCTGTTTGCTTTTACGCCCGTCACCATCACAACAACACAAACATTTTTGATTTAAAATTTAAATCAAAATCTGCAAATTTTTAGAATATTTTTCCATAAAAAAACTAAGCTTGCGGTTTTCTTTTTTTTTTTTGTATTTCGCGGGGGAAAAAAATTATGTCCGTGGCTTATACGTGGCAGCGTTGTATTCATTCGTCTGCTTTTTCAAAATTGTTTTTCCCTCTACCGAACCAATGACGTGTACATTAGGGCTCTTCCTTTTTTGGGTATCTTAAATAATTGGTTAAAAACAAAAAGAAAAACGATTCGCCATTTTTTTCTTTTTCAAATGCTTTTGTATAAAAAAAAATAGATGTTTCTCCATCGTTCAAAAAACTCTTCCAAGTCAACAAACTATCTTTTTTCCCATTTTTTTTTCTTAAATAATGAACTTCCTTGTGTGGTCTGTGTGCAAGAAAAAAAAATACAACGTCGTTATTTGTCTCCTTTAATGCAATTTGTAGTCGTGATCACGTTAGTCCTCCGCGCAAGGATCGTCTCATTGGATATTTGTGTGTCACAGGGCAAGTCTTTTTTTTTTCCACTCGTTCTTATTAAAACATTTGTATTTCTATTCTAGTTGGTACGTCGAATATTCCGTTTGATCCATCCAGTCGGGAAGCGAGAAATCCAAATCAGCTTTGCTGCCATCGATAATTTCTTTCACTGCGAAAATCGGCAACGGTGGAACGAGTATTTTGACAAGTAGCACTAGCGGGATCAAGATGATGATGAAGGTTGCTGTGACGCCCACGACTAGGAAAACGACCACTTCGGCTTTCGATTTTCGAGCCATGATGTAATACCATTGCACTTCCCAGCTGAGAAGCTTACGGATTGCGGATGATAACACTTCTGTTTGTTTTGTCAACACAGCTACGCGCTCCGGTGAGGGGTGGGCTGTTGGAGAAGTCACCAATCTCTTGGTACGAATTCCAGAATTCTCCTGCAAATATGTATGCGAAACTAAGAGACTGAAACTCTGAACCTTGGAATAGAACGAATAGTTTACCTTAAACAACATTGTCACGTTACTGCCATAATCGGACGGTTGTTGGCCACGCACCCAAGTCACGAACAATAAAGCAAGAAAAATGCACAGATGCATCGAATGCAAAAAGGTGTACGAGTCACACGATACTCAACCAACGACATGGATCACATGAGGTGGAAGTGCGCTGGGATTGTTCCATGAAAAAAAAATATGCACCCCCCCCCCATTCAAACGGTGCTCAACCCCAGGTACATGGGGTGATAACCCTTTAAAAAAAAGGTAACCAGAAGATTCCACGAATAAGATTTAATTAAAGGATAATTCCTAGAAGTGCTACGAATTCAAGGCCTGTTTATGTGAGACCTTAAGTAAATCGAGGAATTTTTGTTAGTGAAATTCCGTACGCTTGACAACTCAGCTGATGAGGAAAATCCTTTCTGAATCCCGAGAAATACCAGTATCCGTTACGAGCCTGCAGCAAAAACGTTGGTGATTTTTATCAGCAAATTTGTATATTTCCTTCGACCTCACACACGAAAAAAAAAAGACATTGGCATAAAATTAAAGGAAGAAAAGGAAAACTGAATCAACACTCTTCCTCCTATCTGTGAGTGTAAAACTAGACAATGATAGATTTTGCTCGTTAAATAACGCGCACTGCATAGAAGTGCGGGAACGAAACAATTCAAAGGGATGGGATTTACGAGTTTATCGCTGAGAAAGACTACGGATACTTTGAAATCGGTGCAAGAACGAGCAGAAGAAAGGAAGAAAAAGGCAGTTCTGTACAAGATGCTCATAACCTCTTCAACGTTCTCTTTTTGTCCTTGACGATGGGTTTCTTTTTATCCGCTAAAACTGTGCGATCAGTAGCTGCTTTCTTTGATGCTGTCGGCCCTTCCGCTGGGTTTGTGTCTTCGCTCAAATGTGTATCAATGCTTGACTACAATTGGCCAAGAGTAGGATGAATGTAACAGTGTGTTATTTAATTATTGTGCAAGCGTACCTGATGTTGACTAATTTTGGCATGAATATCTGTCATCATTTTTGCTCTTTGAAAGTAATCTTCATAGTGTTCCAATAGTAGCTTGCCAGCTTCCTCATTTAGAGCTGACTCTGGGTTTGGGACGATCAGCAAACATTTAATAGTCTGGAATTAAATTAATAATCAGTTGTAGAGCTACAGAGTTAATTCACATTAACTTAACTTACCAAAAATATGTGTTTTATTCCCAGGTCAGGTTTCCAATCTTTTTTCAAGGTGTTGACACAAATCTCACCTTGTTGCGAGACATTTGGGTGAAATATTTTGGTTAAAAAGAAGCCTTTTGGGGGTCCTGATGGAAAATCTTTCCCCAGCACTAATTTTACCCTAAAGTGTCCACACGCGTAGGGTGTACCAGCTGAATATGAAAGGAAATATAGTTGACCATCACCAAAACAGCTTTGTTTAAGTCAGAAATTCTCACCAGGTCCATCTATAACAGCCTGAATGTCTGAGATATCTTCTTCATTGAGAATAACTTTAATGCCTTCGGGAGGATCGCTGATGAGTTGCTGCAGTTCCTTGCAAATTTGGCGACTGACTTGAGGTGCCAAGTTTTCAAACGAAACCTAGAATTTTAACGTTCAAAATGGGCGCATATTTTTATTGCCTTATACTGGGAACTGTAATTAAAAGTAAAAAACTTACTGAAGCCATGAGGGTAAAAACAAACGAGACAAAAATTAGCAATATGCGCACAAAAATCGAAGAACGGAAGAAAAAAATTTGAAAAATCTAGACACGACCGTTAGAATTTCCAACAATACCAACTAACTGCGTTAAGATGTTAAGGCTGACTTTCTTAGAAGGACAACAAGAACAACGTTGCCTGAAAAAACCAAAATGTTAAATATTTAAATTTGTATTTAAGGTCAGATTTTTGAACTTTAGAAATCACATTTGGACCCAAAAATTTAGCAAAAATCCATTGAGTGGCCGAGGAAATGTAATTGGTTGATGTAATTTACTTGACTTTTCGCATTTTCAGGAACCATGTCAACATTGGAAATGAATCATGAACCTTTTCAGCTATTCACACATGCCATAATATTTATTCCTACTGTTTCCCATTACGTGCCGTCTTGGGCTGGTGGTTTCTGAAAAGTGTTGAATTTTTAGGTTATAATATGCCTGATATCCTTCTGATATCAGACCAGGTTACTACATTGCAATAAGTTGTATTACATGAAAATGTCGGCTTTATTTGGTGATGTCCAAATCCAGGAAAAGAGAATAAAATCTCTGAAACGCCGAATAGAAACATGGCGTGTATTTCTCGTTGCACTATATTCAATTTTAATATGGACGGAACCGTGGTATCCTGTCCCTATTATTGGCACTATTAGCACCACCTTTATGTAAGGTTTCTGGCAAATAAATTTTTTGTACGAATTATTTATAATTTTTTACTAGACTGTACTGGTACTGGGACCCACCAATCCTCACCAGCCTTTCGTTATTTTTTATGCTAGCCAGTTTGATTGACTATGTTGTTCCTAGAATTGCAATGTCAATCTCTCATCCACAGCAGTGGACGGCAACTAAAGGTATTTATTCTTTAATATAAGTTTGTGTTGCCATCTCTTAATTTTTGTTAATGTATTGGTTCTTTGTGTGCAAAGAAAAAACATTTGAAATAATATGTGAATCTCTAGTTAAAACACAAGACAACATCTGCAAACAGGTAGCATACTTAATGGATCTCAAAGAAAAACGGCCTAAAATGGTAATTTTGTAAAATCATACACTAAAATTAATATCATAATGACCCATATTCAAATTTTTCTTGTCTAGTACTTCCTGTATCTCTTTTCATTTTGTACACTTCTAGCTTGGATAGGCTATACTGTGAACAACCGGATTATATGTCTTACCTTAGGTACCATAACATTAACTGGTAGTGTTCTTTATTTTTCAAAGATATTACCTTTTTTACTAGTAACGCTCATTGTATTGTATCCTGGTGTCAAACACAATGGAGTATCAAAAAAAATTCTTTCAATATTTTTGAACCGAGTCACAGATGGAATACGATCGTACACAGAAAAAAATTCTGTCAAAAGTAACTGAACGTTAACATCAACGTCTCCAGAATCCCATCCACTTCTAAGCATTTTAGATAACATTGGAGACATATTTTTACTATTTTGGCATACTAGTCTTCATACTCAATGGTTCTGTTCCTTGGTTTGTATTGATGTTAACATTAATTTATTAATTGTACATTTGAGTTTATTCATTCAGTAATTAGGAACTGTAATAAAAACGGCAATTGAAATAATTTCCAAAAATTTATTAGAATTACATTATAGATTTTACGTAACAATGGCAAATTTTTCGCATTTGGTAAGACTACCTTTCTTTGTTTTCTAATAATGTGTTATGTTTTTGGTTTGTTTTTGTTTTTTCGTTTTAGTCTTGCTTGTTAAAATTGTGAGAAAAACTGGAAAGTACAACAGACGTGCATCTAAGGGGCACCAGGTAATTAAGTAGAAAAGTATTTGTAAGTACATCGTATGAACTACTTAAATGATTCTATGAAAATTTATCCAAACTTCATTCGACATCAGCCTGCCGACAGATTTTCGAAGTGTTTTACTACAGTACTAGCCAAAAAAGCCTTACTGCAAGAACTTTTTCTATTTCTATTTGACTGCCGATTTATTTTGAAAATCTTGTGAGTTTTGGGTCAATTTTAAAATGGAAATGCTTATAGTCCCGCCAGAGGGCTACGGTGGATGGTGAATGGAGGGATTTCGTCATAACATTGACGACGTCGTGTCATTTCATCTAGAAGGAAGGAACTACAACGTGTGGACGCAGTTTGTTGTTTTGTAGTGAAATACTGAGTTTAAATATGTCTCTGAATACAGCCCACGCAAACAATGGTGTGCTCATCTATTCTGGAGAATGGTAAGTAATTAATTTCATGCAGCCATCTATGTTAAATGATTATCAATTTTTGTTTTCCTCAGCATTTTGTTGTATTGTGATAACGTCGTGATGGAGTTTAGCGGACAAGATAGACCAGAATTTAAGGGTAATAAAGCAGGAAGGCTTTATTTGACAACACACAGGATGATTTTTAACAATTCAAATGCAAAGGATCCTCTTCTTAGTTTCAGCTTCCCATTTTGCACTATGAAAAATGCAAGTTCATCTTGTTTATCCCTAGAGAAGGGGGAAAAAATTATGAGACTACCATGTTTTTTGTTGACAGGTTGAATTGGAGCAACCCATGTTTGGATCAAACTACATAAAAGGAAAGGTTCGTGCACAGCCCAATGGTGGATGGGTTGGTGAAGTGAAGTTCAAACTACACTTCAAGCATGGAGGAGCCATTGAGTATGGTCAAGCTATGTTGCAAGCTTCAGGCATAGGTATACTCTACCTTTGGTTGTTTAAAAAAAATGTTGTACAGTGATTAATGTTGCAGCAAAACGCAATCATCAGTACACCGATGAACCACCAGCCTACCAGCCGCCCACTGGACCATGGCATGATGCTGCCCCACCAAGCTATTCTGCCCCAACTGGCTACTATGGGTGGGTGCCTCCACCGTCTGATGCATTTGCTAATGCTCCCCCAGGTAGGCTTAAAGCTCTTCGTTTAAACTAAATGTGATTAAATACCCAAATGTATTTTTTTTCAGCTAATTCAGTTTATATGACTGAAATGCCTCCACCGTATCCTGGAATCAACACTGGTGGATATGCATCATCTGCACATGGTAGAAAATCAAGAGTGTACTTCCTTTTCTGTATACTTTTGTTTAAAAAAATCTTTTTTTTACTTGGTTACAGATGCTAAGGCTGCTGAAGCTGCTGCGAGTGGAACAGCATATTACGATCCTAATACCCATTACGCTTATGTTCCTCCAGCATACGTAAGCGCATATTTTTTTTCCTGTCAATGTAATTCAAAAGAATTTTCAACGACTTTTTTTTTCCTGAATTTTTTTTAGTCGAACGACGCCCCACCCAGCTATGAAGAGAGCAAAGAGAAGAAATACAAATAAAAGCCATCTAGTACGCCGAACGGTTGGAAATTTTCTTTATTCTCTTATAGTTTAATTGAAATATTTAACACAAAATTTACTCGTCTGATTTGGTGTCGACCTAATTATATTACATTCCTATTCCCGCTTAACGAGGATAAATTCTGTAGTTTATGTTTGCCTTACAATTGCTAGTCCTTTCCTGTTTTTGTCTAATAGCTAGCTTTAGAGTGTAGACGGTCCGCCCGACGTGACCTTCAATTCATTTTTGGCTCTTGTATTCTATACAAAAATTGTATCCTTGAATAGAGAAGTTGTCGCGCATCGGCTCGGATGATTGGACGTGGTTTGTGAAAAAATAACAGGAGCACAAAAAGTGGTAGTAAAGTGTTTGGTAAGGATGAAGTAAGTGTTGGCACGACATAATTTATTATTAACGTATCGTTTTTTAATATCCAAATTTCTTGTTCGTTCAGGGAGTATTGATCAGGAGATGAAGGGACCATTGTTAGTGAGCTCAAAGACCTAGGATGTCGCAGAAAGATTCGTATTTGAGTTTTTCGTAAGGAGAACGTTCAAAGCAGCCGTAGAGCTTGTTCACTTTATAGCAATCAGTCCGGCTCAATCCGTCGCGTTGACCAATCTTGGCATCGCGACGTTTCGGTACCAAAGTCGGCTTATCTTTTCCCGAACTTTAAACACCAGCAAACAAGTAAACAACAAAAAAAAGGTAAATATACTGGCATGTGGGTTTCTTTGAGTGATCATTGATACCTAAAAAAGTGGGTTCCGTAATGCATAATGGAGGTGTAGTCGTATTCGAAATCGTAGGTCGTGTTGACCAAACTCTGTTTGGCGAAGTTATGCAAGAACGCTACCCAACAGAGGAGAATAATGAAATGAAGCGAAGAATATGTTGAACATTTTCAAGGAATATCTTACGCTTTATGACATTTTCTCGGTTGAGCGTTACGTAGTCGTCCCGGTCGGCTCGTGACTGCTCGTGAAAGATACCTAAGGCGTGAAGCGTTTCATGAATAGCTTTTCCTGGCCCTCCGAGACATTTGGGACCTGTTATGTGATAGCATTTTGATTCATTATTTGCTGAATGCGAGTTGATGGAAACCTGTTTTCTTGACCGTACCTTGACTGTCTGGCGGCTGTAGGGACAGAACCTGCTGCCCACCCGTCCTGCCGATGAACGACCAGCAACTGTAGATAACGTTTAACCAGAGTAGAATAAGCATATCGTTGTTTTTCTACAGACGATCGGATTCGTTTTTATCATGAGAAGTGGTTGTTACCCGGCTGGTTCTTCTACGGGCCAGATGAGCAAGTAGTCTTCCACCTCCCCGTCGTATGGGACGAAATCGATGCACGTCATCAAGCCGATGGTATACAAAGCGGTTTGTATGGTTTCCCTGTCGACTGAGCCTTCAAAGAACAGTTGCGTCATGTTCAGTTTAAAAAAATGCAGGATAACTTGTTATCGCGAACGCATACTGTATTTATGGCTGATGTGATAAGGGACTGTGGCATTCTTCCAGCGCCGTTCGGGAAACACTTCAAATCTGAGTCCTAAACGCCAAGTGTAATACGTCTGAATAAAAGAAGCCATCGGGGAAAAAAACAAACGTGGTAAGTTTTAACTGTCAGAATCACGGAGTGACAAAAAAAAATGTTATGTAATCACGTCAAACGACAGTCCGGCAATATCTCCTTCCCACATCCCTGGGCTAACCTCCGGGTCCGCTTGTTTCAGATTAAGCTGTACGTTTCGATCATAGTCAACGACTGTGATGCGTGAACATCACATTATTAAATAAGGTAAGCTGTTCGTTATTAACATAATTTTATAGCTAACATACCTGACTTTTGCAGAAACGAAAGCGTAGAAATCTCCGGGAGGGGCATCGGCTTTGGCAGAGGACTTGCCAACGAGTACGCAACTAGAATAACAATCAACTCGCTGCAGTGCTGTCAAAGAAAAAGAGTGCAATAGTTGAAAGCTTTCCGTATGGATTACCAAGGTCATCAAGAATTTTTAACATGGTAAAATGATATCTGATGATTGTTAAAACAAACTGGAAAAATGGTTTATTTTTTACTGTTTTGTTTGCTTCTCTCTAGGACAAGTTTAACACCTGATGTTTCAAAATGTTTGCTCGTTACGAGGATTAATTGGTATAAAACTCGTCGTAACTATGTGGCGGTCGCGGGGAAGCTCTGGCATTAAATCTACTGATCCGTTCGGGCAGCCGCCAGCCATCCGATTTAACCAGTAGTTGCAAACTCGTCAAGGCCAAGGTCCCGCGTTTATACAGGTAAGAAATCCACTTCTTTTCATGGACTACTTTATTATAGAACGATTTTGCATGGAAAGAGCATCATTAAAAGAAAGAAAAGGCGGACCTTCTGTTTTGGCTTTTCGAAATCGCAGTGATAACGTTTGGACTGCGCGTTGAGTTATGTTAGTACTTAAAAAGAAAGCTCCATTTTACCGCCTCGGAAAAATTGTTTGTTTGAAAATAACAGTAAGGTCAATAGCCGTACGTCGTTCGTCAAGGAGACACGAGAAAGGAAATATGCAAATAAAGGCTACCGTCCATAGCCGTTTAGTTTTTTTTCCCCATCAGGAAATCGTGTAGGCAGAAGGCTATTCAAAATTGCTTATGAATCAGCTGGTTTTATATCTTGCATATTCAATTAACGGGTTGTGTCGGTTAGTCAAAACGATACGGCGGCATGTGTCATGGAAAGTTTTCAACCTGACCAAAAGTCGGCACTAAATATGGGACTTACCATCATGATTTTTCCTCCTTCGAGATTAGAAGAAAAACCAACACGTCACCACCCGCTGTTGCAAAAAGCTGCTCGGTAGCTTCCTATCTCCGAGCTGCCGTCCTATGTTCTTTTTAAGCCACCCTCTAAATCCGACGAACCGTTAAACAAGAAATAAAGGTCAAGGAGCTATGATTTTTTGTACTTAATATGCCAGTATATGCCAACTCGAGCAACTTGGGAGACGGTTGGTCAGCGACTGAAGTCTTTCATCCTACAGACAGACGGTCAAGTTCTTTTTAACATCTTCTTTTGGAACCAGAAGGGAAAAAAAAGGCCCGAAAAGAGCGAGAGAGAGAGAGAGAGAGCATGTATAGAGGGTCTGAAGGTGAAGATGGGCGTGGACTACCTGATCGTTGCGGCAAGCGAGAGCCACTTACATTAGAAACAGAACGAGCCGGATTTCCCACCCAGTCTATGCAATCTCACGAGAAGCAATAAAGGTAGACGAAAAAAAAATGAATAAGTAAGCAAAAAATCAAACTACAGACAATGGCAAAAAAAAGGATCTTTTGCCTGTACAAACAGGATTCTTTTAATGATTGGTTTTGCTAGGATTTTGTTAAAGAATATCGAAAAAAAAAGCCCCCCTTCGAAGTGATATACGACGTCAACCGTTTGGGCGTAGTCATTATCGGAAAGCCACATCCAAGTTTAACTTGACGAGGGTTACACACGTTGCTTCATGGGTGGTAGAAGGTTAAAAGATTACGCTGCCGAACGTATCCAAACTATCTTGTGTTCAATAAGGTGGGGCTCCTCAGCCGTTAAAGCGGAAACAAACAATCGAGAAAATTATTTGAATGTGTCCAACAACCATTCGGTTCTACACTCTCCTTTGTTTTGTTTTTTTGTTTTTTTACTTACTGAGTCATTAGTGCCGAATGATAACATCTCCGCGTCCTTGGCAATGGTTTCGAAAGAAAATAAAAAATGTAGTATGCCCACGGATCTTCTTGTTCAACGGCAATAGCTGACAGGCCAACGTTAATCTTCCGCCCTTGTCGTACAATCACGTCCTGGTGATTGAATTTCACTCTTTCATCATAGTGTTTCTTAAGGGTAAAATTGTTCATCGTGACACAGATGAATCGGCCCTGAAAGTGTTTGATTAGCAATTCATCCCTCTGCGTTTTCCTACGTGCGTATTGAATCAACAAAGATATTGTGTTTGATGTGTGTCTATTCTGCGTGGCTCCATTGGGGGCGTGCTGTTTAATTTGCCTGCTTTTACACTCCGTCAGTGTTGCGAAGTAGCGATTGACATGAAAATGCCCAGGGCTTGGCTATCTTTCAAATACATAGACGG
Organism: Daphnia carinata; assembly: GCF_022539665.2. NCBI lineage: Eukaryota > Metazoa > Arthropoda > Branchiopoda > Diplostraca > Daphniidae > Daphnia > Daphnia carinata. Next base: position 3,006,406 of record NC_081339.1, read on the forward strand.
TTTTGCCGCTAGGGCTTGTCAAAACAACCAAATGGGCCCGGTTTTATTTCCGTTGATGATGATTGCATTTTTTTTTCTGGAGCTAATTTTTGTATTTTTTAAAATGTTTTTGACATCGTTCGTTTTCTTTATTTACCAGGAACCAGCGAGGTCACTAAGGTCTATGACCCGGTGACTACCCACTACAGAGGCTCAAAGGTTAAACCGAAGATATCGGATGGAATCTGTTCCCACTGACGCTCTCTCTAGTCGACCATGGAAATATGAGAAGCAAATGGGCTTTGAAAACATGCTTGGCCGCCATTACGTAAGTTTTTGCTGAAGTATTTGCTTATGTTGCAATCCGGCTTAATGATATTTTTTCCATTTTCCGTATGCATTTTCCTGTTTCCTTGGGATTTACCTGTACATACTATTCATTTTTCACCAATTCGTGAAGGTGACCGTCATTTCTTTTTCACCTTGCGTAAATCATCCGTCGGTGTGTCCCCATATTTTTCTTGCATCGCAGGTATTTGATGAATGGACGTTCGTATTGTGCTGGAGCAGTAAAGGCGCAGTTTAGTCGTAAGCTCACGGTGGCAAGAAAAGAAAATGACAACTTACATGGTTTGAGAATTGCCCCTAATCTGGCGAAAAGGCTTCCTTCTGCTATCGAAAATTCAATGAATAATTACTTTTTTTTCCCTATAAAGTAGCCAGTGACATGATGTTCCATTATGCACGATTCCATCAACGACCGTTTTCATTGATGTTTTCCGAAACAGCTCCAAGAAACAGGTATCAGTAGCTGGAGGGGGACGTCCTGCTGATACTTTGTGCCCAAATATTTAGTCCCTCAAGTCACGTACCGTTTTTCATCTTTGTTTTTTTTTAGAACGGCTACAATTTGCAGCTATCACTTTCTTGATTGCGACGAATAGCGGACGTTCCTACGTCTACTGCACTCTAATTGATATCCTTAAGGTCATCGACCGTTTTGTCTCTTGTTCTTTTCGGCTTGATTTTTTTTGCGATCATAATTCTTATTCGATTCCTATATTCCACGATTTCTCTGTGGGTGTCCGCCTTTTATCCAAGCCTGTCGACAATATCATTTATCATTGTAGCTTAACCACGAGAAAATATGCAGCAGCTTTGTTTGCCCAATGTTCTACGGTTGCGATATGGTAATGTACCAACAGGAGGGACTCAAACGCATCGATTTCATAAAGAACTAGCCGCGCAATTGGAGAGATGACGTTGCAGAAAAGGATGGACCAATATAGCCGACCTATCCATTGACCGATAAACGAGATATGATTTCTTAAGGAGATTTTCGCCAAAAGGAGCAAAAACAACGTTCACCTTTGCATTTGAAAACAGGTGATTCCGATCTAACATGAACAACACATACCAACAACTAAACAGCTATTGTTTTGTTTGCAGCCTGTCACAAAGGATGATGGTATTATCATGTAATAGCGAAGCGTTGTCTAAAAAGCATATTCTTCCGCATTGGCCACGTCGCCTGATGCCTATAGGAGCCCGCGATACCCCGACAAGAATGATTGGCATGAATGCTTCGCAGTTCACAGACGTCATAAGCATTTAAGGTAAATATTTCAAAAACACATTTTTTGCATTGCACAACGCAGCTACCCGGCTGTTTTCTTGCTTGAGGGTTAGTGGTTTAGATAACCCTTATCTTGCACAGGTTCTGGATGTTAACCAGTCGGTTATTCATCTAGTCAGAAACCGTGGTTTGATTCTGTACCTTTTTTTCTGTGCAATTTTCGTTCAAATGCTCTGCTAATTATTCGACAACCTGTTTCGTCACTTTTTGGCTACCAAATTTAACATAGTATTGACTTTACAGGTCGCGTAGCTATCGACATTCTAGCCTCTAGCCAAAGACAAACATTTATTTATCGGCTCTGCAGTCATTAGTGATTCGTGTTGCAATGCTAAATGTAACTGCAAAAAGTAATAGGCAAGTAATGGAATTCAGTGAAGTTTTTAAGTATAACTTTATGCGTAAAGAGGAATTAAGGGAGGCGAGATCAAGATGAAAAGTTTTATAAGCGGTAGTCGATTCATGGTGTACTACATAGTTTTGCCTAACGACTTGTATGACATATGGCAATCACAGAGCCGCAAGAATGTCAAATTCAAGGAAAACATGTACTACAATTAGACGGGATAAATCAATAATTTCAATAATTCCGATGTTGCGTCGTTAATTATGCATTGTTGACACGAAGTGGCCAAGGGTTAAAGATGGAACATAATGGTCTTTTGTTTAGCAGAAATTCTTTTATTGAAAACAAATTTGTAATTAGCCCCCTGTATCATGAGCTGAATTTCGCTCCCTTGTTGGCCTTGCGAATATTCAACGGCTCAAGCATTTCCTTCTATTCAGGATAAACAGGAAAAAATTCAAAAAAAAAACATTAAAATGAACGCGGAAAGGAAATTTTTAAAAGGCCAATCTTCCTGTAACACACACACATACACACTTGTTTTCTTCTCATCTCCATTAATTCTTGTGGCGTGACAGTTTGCCAGCAAATTCTCGGTGATAATGAAGACAATATATTTGTTTTGTTTATGCTGGGAGTTGCAGTTTCTTTCCTTTGAGAACTAAGTGATAAAAATTTGTTTTACAGAAGTTAGTTCCCAAGTAAGGGTGGTGACCTTTGATTTTGCAAATATTTACCTTTGGTGATGTAGAGGTAGAAGAAATCGCAATACAGGATAGTTTGAACAATGCCAGCTACAACTGCAATCCAATCTTGGAAGCTTTCACTATAATAGCGGTAGATCCAGTTGAAGATGTAAAGGGCACGGTAGGAGCCCAAAGCAAACAAGTAATGTGAAGTGATAGATTCAGCTTCTCCGGTCTTTTGAAATTCGTATTAGAATATGTCTTCCTCTAACCATATGTTAGGTCTAGTTACCTTGGACACCATAAACAGTTGTGGCAAAATGGCGACAGCTTCTAGATAAATAGAGAAAGCCCAGAGCACTTCCATGACAGAAAACTCATGGTTGAAGAGCAGAGCCAAAGCAGCAACAGGAATCAGCAAGAGTTCCACTCTAAGAACATAAATTAATTTTATAGTACAGAACTTTAACACATTAACATGGACGTGAAAATGCTTACCTGAATGTGTCATGGTTTCGGTCATAAGTAGCTCTAAATTTAACATACATTAAATAAAGGGTGCCGTAAGATGTAGCGATGAATACCACCTAATACATAAAATTGCATGAAGTTTCTGTGATGATAATTTATCACAAAACTTAACTTACCTTCATGAAAGTGTTGTATAGCGAGACAAAATTTGTCAACAAATCCAAGTATCTGGTGGTGTAGACCAAGGCAAAAAGAAATTGGGATTTACCCGAAATACCTGAAATCAATGACATTGAGGTATGATTTAAGAAACGCGCGAATTTCTGTTTACAGTGTTTGTTCCCAAGTACCTGCACACGAGCGGGTCTTCCATATCTTCAACAGAAGAATGACAATAGCTAGGAGGTGAGAAAGGTCTCCCAACAGTCGGAAGATGTTCATTGTGATCTAGATTATAATCTAAGTATCCAAGTTTTAGAAGTCGCTTTTAGACGACAAATCTTGAAAGAAACGACGGAGGTACCGAGCTGTCAACCGGTTAATATGGCCGCTATGCTCGATGCAGAAGCTATGCACGATGACGTGGACTTCTCATCTAAGAAACAGTTTAACTGCGATTCGAATTAAGTCTGCTAATGCATAATATTGATTATAAAAAAATTTATGAATGTGGAATTCGTCATTTATACTAAAAAAAAACATAAAATTCAGATGATCTTAAACAAAGGATTATCTTTTGTTTGGAACAATAAGGATACTGTTTAGTACTATTATCGAAAAAAAACAGACGAGAATTGGGGGTTGGGTAGGAATTCTGTCTGCAAGACTGTAACAATTGACCAACTAGCGGCCGAACAGTAAAACTTGTGACACTGATCATATGGAATCCATATAGTGGTTCTGGTAATCTGTACGCCGCTTTGGTCTTATCGCAATCTTCTTGTTTGCTTTATGTTCCAAGATTAGCAGATCAAATTTGACTCATTATAGGAAATATTTTGAGTCTATAGTGAATCTTGGGACTTAAGAGGAGCAAAATAAAACTATTGTTTGACTGTTTGATTCGTAATTGAGTGCCTCTACATGTCTTCAGTGAATAACACTCGGACTGAGCTTCTAGTCGACGTTGAATTGGTTTCTGTCGAAGCAACTTCGACTACACTTGTAGAAAACAGCTCGACCGAAGAGCAACCGTTACATCAGAATAGTCGCAGTCATTCTAACGGCGCAGTTGTGAAAAGCTATCAATCCACTGCTCCCACCAAAACCAGAACCACATCCTCAACATCAGATGATTCAGTTCTTTTGCCTGACGTTGGATATAGCACCATACAAAGTAATTATAACCATTCAAAGATCAGCATTTTACAAAATTAATTGATTTTGTTGAGGAAACAGAAGATTTGGATGTGTAAATCAGATGTTAAAACCTTCTGTTTTGTATGACCCCATTTTTTGGCTCTAGATTCAACTAGAGGTGTTCAGGAATATCAACCATTATTGAACAGTAGAATGGACATCGATATGACATTTAATTATTTTCCTGGTAAACTTATATATTTTTGATGAATTTTATCTTGTCAGGATTCTGACCTTGCTATGTTTACTAGATGATCCTCAATTTAGTGATATTGTCAGAGCTGCTGAGCTTGCAATTGAACATGGAATTTATCCTGAGCGAATATATCAAGGATCATCAGGCAGTTATTTTGTAAAAGATGCTGAAGAAGTAAGTTTGGCAAAAGTTTTATTTTCATGTTGAAGCTCTCTGTCTACATAATACTTATAATGTTCTGGCTAGAAAGTAATTGGTGTCTTCAAACCTAAAGATGAAGAACCCTATGGCCGTTTAAACCCAAAGTGGACGAAATGGCTTCACAGTTTATGCTGCCCATGTTTATTTGGGCGATCGTGTCTTGTACCGAACCAGGGTTATCTGTCGGAAGCAGGTGCCTCCATTGTCGACCAAAAGTTGGGACTCAACGTCGTTCCAAGGACCAAAGTCGTCAAGCTCGTCAGTGAAACCTTCAATTATTCTAGAATAGATCGAGAAAAGTCGCACGTAAAAAAACTAGTCTCGGATCACTTCCCAAGCGTTGGTCGACGGTTCCATCGGATCGGACTACCTCCGAAAGTAGCAGTTTTTTTTTTCTTCTTTTAAAATAGCCCCTATAAATCTCATCTATTACGTTAGGTAGGCTCCTTTCAGCTCTTTGTAGAGGGATATAAAGACGCGGACTACTGGCTACGGCGTTGGGAGTCCGACCCTCTTCCTGAAACAATAAAAAAAAGCTTTCAATTTCAGTTTGAGAAGCTAGTTATTCTGGATTTCATTATTCGCAATACTGATCGGGGCAACGACAACTGGTTAATAAAGTATGAGAAGCCTGAAGTCAAAACCACTAATGAGGAGGTTTGGTCTATTCAGTAATTATGAAATTAAATACGACATTAAATTGGTGGTTTTAGCAGGATGACTGGTCAATAGTCAAATTACCGGAAGTGAAGATAGCCGCAATTGATAACGGTTTGGCGTTTCCCTTCAAGCATCCGGATTCATGGAGAGCCTATCCTTTTCACTGGGCATGGCTGCCATATGCAAAAATCCCGTTCTCTACTGAGATAAAGGATTTAATATTGCCCTTGATATCCGACATGAATGTTGTCCAGGACTTGTGCGATGAACTCTACGCGATTTTCAAGGTTGGTATTTTTAAACGTCCCTCTTATGCAAGAACTCCTGCATGATTTTATTTGTTGTCTTGCTGGGATAGGAGGATAAAGGGTTCGACCGCCACATGTTTGAGCGCCAGATGGGCGTTATGCGAGGACAATTGCTCAATCTGAGCCAAGCTTTGAAAGATGGCAAGTCACCCGTTCAGTTGGTTCAGATGCCCCCAGTCATCGTGGAAAGGCAAGTCGTAGGTAACCAAGTCGAAATAAGTGATTGTAGGTTAAAATGCTATCTGATGACAGATCTAAGGGTCATGTTGGAACTACCGCTGCATTTCGGAACTTCAGCGATACTTTTACTCAGCGCTTTCAGTATAAAGGCCCGGTATTTTCTTGGTGGTAGAAAGCCAATATCCTTCCATGTGGTAACTGAAATCCCCCGTCATTTCATTTTATGAAAACACGAATAGAACATTCATGTTGTTGAAAGACGGGGATGATGCTGTTTCCTGGAAGTCGCGCATCCATCAGTATACACACGATTCATTTACCTTGATTCAATTGTCGATAATTCAAACATTGCTTTATGCATTCGTTGATTGCCACATACGCCGAACCTAAGTCATGAGAAAATGGTACAGTATATTTTTCCTCTTGGATGACTGCCGAGCTGTTTCAATCGCGATCATAATCACTATTTTTTTATTCGCGCCTGTCGGTGGATTTCCAAAAGGGCATGGTATGTCGGTTACATTCTTTCCTTGTTTTGCCAGCGGGTAGCTCGTGTTCGGCTCTTCCTAAATCAGAATAGGTAGGCCACCCTATTCTTTTTTTTTTTTCTCCCTCCTCTTGTCTAGCATATATTATGACTTATTGTACACATACATCGTGCTTAAAAATCTTACAAATACATACACCATTCCTCAATCGATATTGTAAGAAAAAAAAAAAAGTTCGAGAAACCATTTACAGTTTTAATGACACTTTCAGTGACCATAAGTTAAAACAATCAGATTTTTTTAAGGTTTTAAAATTCGCTTGTTTCTAGAGTAACCTTCTTCATTCTCTATGTTCATAGGTGATTAGGTATGAATGTTTTGTTTTTTTCGTGTTATTGATGTTATATTTTCATGTTACCTAATCAAGCTCAAAGCTTTTTGCTATCTGAAGGATCGTCCTTGCCTCATGCATTTGGATCGCCAAGTACCTGTGTTGAAAGAATAACTATTCTTTTACCATTTTTTCATGATTCTATTTGGAATTGCTCGGAAGTGCACCCAGGTAATTTTGAATCAGTATCGAGCACCGTACCTCACAATTTTCTAATATGCAAATACCTTTTTTTTCAATTAAATTAGGTTTACTAAGGGACAAATTCATGAAAAGTTGACAGAGCTGCAGCAACTCAACAAAAGGTATTTCTCATTTTAATATGTTTAGTGTGGTGAATTCCATTCCCTCTTTATTGTCATACTTTTACACAAGGGAAACAAAGACGCTAATCTACCTTTTGACTCAACGAGCCCGTATGATAACAAATCTAAGCTTAGGTATATCTTAAAACCTCAAAAATTTCTAACATAATAGCGTAGTTTCAGTTTCTTTTCTATTTTAATCCATTTTTTACTTTTAAAATGTATACGTTTATGCTCTTCTGAAGTCGTTTTGGGTAGTCGGAACTGTTTGGATATTGCTGAACTGTTTCCATTATGTTTAGGTCGCATGATTCCTCAATTGACATTTGCTCCTGAGATATACGTGAGGAGAGAAACAATGAAATTCGTTAGATAATGATGAAAGGGACATTTGTCTGGTGGAGAAGTATAGTAGCAAGCGTTGGTGGCACAAAACACCTGACTTGCCCTTTTCATCGCTGTTGTCATGACATCGCGCATGATAAGGTAAGAGCATTATTGATGGTATCGAGGTCTAGTATTCCATCTTTTAATGATAAAAAACCAAACCATTTTCACCCCTAAGCGGACCTGATAGTGACATTAAGCCGCATTCGGTTCCTTCACACGGCGATTGCAGTACCCTGCTCTGCATCTTCTTCGCGAATTTGGCACAAATTCAGCTCAATCCAGGTAGTTAAATTAAAATACATTTCGTTACTAATTCAAAGGGACACAGCAAATAGTTACCTGCCGTTAGGTGTGAAACTTTCTCTAGTTATACTTCCTTTTCTCGTTTTTGTCCGTAGTTTTGCCATTTTCGCGAAACGATCGGCCTCAACCTATGGTTTCAGTTTTTTTTTTTGAAGATTTTTTTTTTTTTCAAGGAACTTATTCATTTGAAATTGTATTCTATTCTTATGGAAACTGAGGCTTCCTTATAAGGTTATTTTCAAGTATTGGGACATGGTAAACGAATGTCGAACAAAGATATGGATATGTCTGTCCTTATCAGTTCATCAGTCTGACATGTCATATGTTCAACCGTTTGTTCTGCAGGATAGTCATTCATCCATCTTTTTTTTTCGATCTTTTTGACTATTAGGAGCAACGCATTGATATTCCCAATTGAAAAAAGAGTGTAGTAACATGACCACCAACCATCACAACGTCGTTGATCCGGCCTTCAGCGTAGTGCCGAAGGAAAGTCCGGCATTCCTTATCTGGCGCGTGGAAGTATGGACTTCTTCATAGATGATTCCATTTCGTTAAGCTGATACATTTCCTTGTTTGCATCTCGTTATTCAGGATATGAAGCTGGTATTGTTGCCTAAGGAATCGTATGGCAAATTCCATTCCGGTGACTCGTACCTAATATATAGCGCTTTTGAGTCTGGTCAACCGTGTGGAACTCTTCTTCAGGTATCACGTTTAACTGTCTGAATTTTTTGCTATAGGAATCTGTTTAGCAATTCGCACATTTCCGCCAGATCGCTTTAGTTTAGATAACGCATACTTTTATTAGACTACATATGGTACAGACGGATGGCATAGATAAGGAGATCGTGAGATAACACCATTAGTCAACGACTTGTTGCGATATTTATTGTGAAACCAAGAGATAGCAGAAAACTAACTGAATGATTTTTTTCCCACAAAAAAAGCAAATCAAAGGGCAATCAAACAAGCTAGAGCGCTATATTCATTTTTGGCTTGGAAATGAGACTACCCAAGATGAAGCTGGCGTAGTCGCCATTAAAGCTGTCGAACTGGATGATGTGTTGGGCGGCTCTCCTGTTCAACAGCGTGAGGTCGAAGGCAGTGAGTCTGCGCGTTTCATGACTTACTTTAAGGACGGTATAAGGTATCATCTAATACGTGTTATCGCATGAGCTCTGCTTGATGATACCCATTTTGTGTTCAGAATTCTACCTGGGGGAGCTGCGTCCGGCTTCAAACATGTGACAGATGAATTTCACCCTGCCCTTTACTCGGTCAAAGGTAAACGTAATCCGATCGTACGTCAACTCCCGGAAGTCTCCTGGTCCCTAATGAACGAAGGTGATGTCTTCGTCTTGGATTGCAAAAAGTACATCTTTGTATGGGTTGGCCGTTCGGCCAACAACAAAGAGAAGATGCACGCTGCCAAGGTTTGAATATTATTTTCCTACTTGATTTTAAAAAGTGTTAATGAATCTCTTTTGTTATATAAAGCTGGCACAAACACTGAAGGGCGAACATGGTGAATCTTACAGTACCTTAGTTATTGTAGAAGATGGTCAAGAACTTGGCTTGCCCGATGCAGAGAGAGCAGCATTGGAAGGCTTGCTTGCCATTCAGCACAAGAAGGTATCGATGATAGGGAAAGCATAACCATAAAATTAAAGGGGTCGCTAAGTTATCGAAATGTCGTAGCTGAAACCTGTCGAGGCAGAGAACGATGAGGCTTTCGAGAGCAATACTGTTGCAGAGATCAAATTGTACCGCTGCACCGACGAGGATGGCACATTGAAAGTTACCGAAGTAAAAAAAGGACCGCTTTTCCAGGCAGACTTGTCATCTAATGATAGTTTCATTGTTGACAATGGAGCGAATGGTAATTCAGTTAATTATTTTTGTAAGCAATAGAGTATTGAAAATTTTTTTGTAATTTCTGAACAGGCATTTTTGTGTGGGTCGGCAAAAAAGCCACACCGCAGGAACGGACTGAGGCAATGAGGAACGGACAGGGTTTTGCCAAGAAGAAGGAATATCCGCCCAACACTAACGTGACCCGTGTTCTCGATGGAGGCGAACCCGCTGAATTCAGGACCCTGTTCCGCGACTGGAAAGTAGTCGGCCAAACGGTTGGCTTTGGAAGACAAGCATCAGGTAAGAACATATTTTACGATCCGTTCGTATGGCTTTCTTTTTAAAGAAATAAGAAATTAACGTAATTTCGTGTACAGTTGGTAAAATCGCCAAAGTTGTCCAGACGAAATTTGATGCATCGACACTTCACGAGAACCCAAAAGCTGCCGCCAAAGCGGGCATGGTCGACGATGGTAGTGGTAAAAAAGAGGTCTATCGCATCATCAATAAGGAACTCTCTCCAGTTCCCCACGCCGAGCATGGCAAGTTCTACGCTGGCGATTGCTACGTCATCAATTATGCCTACACAGTCGGAGGTACTGAAAAGAACATCATCTATTATTGGCTGGTAAGTTACTCTTTTCATTGCATGCAAGTTTAGCAAGGCAGTTCGTTGAAATGTGTTATTGCAGGGTTCCACTGCGGGTCAAGACGAAAAAGGCATTGCTGCCGTTATGGCAGTTGACTTGGATAACAAACTCGGTGGTCGAGCTGTTCAAGTCCGCGTTATCCAAGGCAAAGAGCCGGAGCATTTCTTATCCATGTTTGGTGGTAAGATGGTTATCTACTCTGGTGGACGAGCCTCCGGTTTCGAGTCCCAGCAAGGCGAGAAAGATGATGTTCTTGGAAATACTTATATGCTCCAAGTACGTGGCAATGCCGCTCATAACACGAAAGCCATTCAGGTACTGTATGACAATCGTTTTTTAAGTTTTATTGCTTGTCCAACATTTAGAAACGTATTTTGCGCAGGTCCCACTGAAAGCATCTTCGCTAAATTCTAATGATGTGTTCATTTTGATGTCGCCAAATGTTGTTTACATTTGGTGCGGCAAAGGATGCACGGGAGATGAAAGAGAAATGGCCAAGAAGATCGCCGCTGATGGTAAAGGTGACTCGCAGATTATGGTCGAAGGTAATACCGTTAAAAGCATGTACTTTTAATTTTACATTACGTAATATTGTCTTGTGGGTTTTTCTTAAAGGTAAGGAAAAAGCTGAATTTTGGGAAATGCTTGGAGGCAAGGGGCCTTATATGACAGATATGCGTACCGTCGAAGAGATTCATGAACATGAACCTCGTCTGTTCCACTGCTCCAATGCCACCGGAAACATGAAAGTACAAGGGCAAAATTAACATTCATCGTTTAAATAAGTGTAAATTTTTTACAATTTCTTTGATAGGTCGAGGAAATTTTGGATTTCAATCAAACGGACTTGGTCGAAGAGGACGTCATGGTACTCGATGCTTGGCATTCGATTTTCATTTGGGTGGGTGTCAATTCCAACAAGCAAGAAGTGGCTTTAGTAGAAAAGGGGGTCGTCCAGTACTTGCGCTCTGATCCCAAGGGACGCGATTTGGATACCCCGATTCTTAAGGTTCACCAAGGATGCGAACCGCCTACTTTCACAGGATTCTTTGGTGCATGGGATCCTAGTAGCTGGGAGGTAACGCAATAGATTTAAGTTTTCATATACCAAATACATAATTTTAAAATGTTCATCTCCTTATTTAGAACCGCGTAGATTTCGAAAAACTGAAGGAAAATTTGAAGAAAGATAATCCCAACATGACCATCGCTTTATCAGTTAATGGTTCCAGCGGAGAGAAACACCGCTATCCATTGATCGTGTTGCAAGAAAAGAATCCCGAGAAGCTCCCTGCTGACGTGGATCCTGCTCAGAAAGAGCTGTCGCTTCACGATGCTGAGTTCACTCGCGCGTTCAAGATGGAACGGACTGCTTTTGAGGCGCTACCTGCATGGAAGCGTAATCAGTTGAAGAAAGATGTGGGTATCTTTTAATGTCACCAGTTTAAGAGAAGAGAAAATTAGAGTTTCGGTGGTGTTACCTAGCGTTTTCACATTGTTTCTCTACCTTTTATAATCAATTTATGAAGTTCGAGATTTTGTTAGCGGGTCTTGGAGATTAGCCTGCTCTAAACCACAATTATGTTTCCCGCATTTGTGAATGTTCATCACAAGCAGAAATATATTGTTCCTCATCGCATAGAGTTTTAGTCAAATGTGGAATTTTTTTTTTTAGGAAAAACATATATTTATCTATATAAATTTTATCGGAATCAGCATTCAATTTTAAGTATACCCCGTGATATTTAATCAATTCCGATAAGTGCCGGTTTTTGCAGAAAAAATGTTAAGCCCGACTTTTCTTATTTTTTGCACGAATATTCGATGTAATTCCAAAACGGCTAACTTGACAAGAAAATGAATGGCTTTTTCTGAATCAGCGTTAAATTTTGATTATACTGTGTGATTTCCGTAAAATTCACAGAGATGTCATTTTTGGCCGATTTTGACAAAAGTGGTAAGGCTTATAGTCTTTGCACTTTTTCATTTTTGGGTAAATCTTAAATTTTGCTTAAAATACATGATTTCGATTCAGAATTGAATGCTTATCAAGAAAATCGAATTTATTTTTCAATTGGCCGTATGGTTTGCGGCGCCATGCGGCAGACATATCGGACTTATTTTGTCGTGCTTACTTTTGAAGGCCTTATTTTGTCGGTCTTGTTTTGTCGAGCTTTCAATAAAAAAGGTCTATATCTAATAAACTAGATGGCGCTACTGTTCTCCTTCATAACTGTGTCGTATGGGATTACGAGTAACGAGTTAAATCTGTCTTTGATTTGTTCGTTAAACTCTTATTTTCCGAAGGATAATTCAACTTAAATCAGACTGTATGATATTGACGATTTACTACCCTGATATTTGTGTATTTTTTGAAGGAAAACAATTCAAATAGATTGTTTTTTGCAGCAGTTACCCTTGTCATCCAGAAGATAAGCTACGGAACCAGACAGTTATCTGCCTAACTCTCACTTTCCATCATGCTGTTTGCTCAATTGAGCAGGACTCGAGCTCTGCCTACTGCTGCTTATGGGCACAATTTGTTTACTACTATCAAGGTTGTGCACCTAAAATCTTTGGATGCTGACACTGGAGGTAGGTCAACAGAAACAAATATTGTCAACTAGAATGTGACTGTCAGAATGAAGTGCCGTTAATGATTCATGGTCCTCAAATATAGTTCAGTGACATATTTTCTGATGTGTGAAGAAAAGCATCTACTTTGGGTTGCAAATCATCAAGAGCCAGCACTTCTAAAGCCTTCTCGTCTTTACTTAGCCAGCAAAACATGCATATACTTCAATGCCCTCACTCCATTGGTATTGTAAATTTGATTAATGCGTAACATGGCTTTGTGATGAGCTAGTTTGTCATGCCAGGACCAACAAATTTTCATCTTCTTTCTACATAGCATCTGCTACTTTGTGTTGTGAACCATCAAGCACCACCACTTCTGAAGCCTTATCATTACTTGGCCAGAAAAACCTGCATAAACTTCAACGCCATCACCTAATTGGTATTCTAAGTTTGATAAATGTCTAACATGGCTCTGTGATAATCAAGTTTGTCATGCCAGGACTGACAATTTTCATCGTATTTCTACATAGCATCATCTACTTTGTGTTTCTAACCATAAAGTGCCACCACTTCTGAAGCCTTATCATCTTTACTTGGCCAGCAAAACCTGCATAATCTTTAACAACATCACTTCATTGGTATTGTAAATTTAATTAATGTCTAACATGGCTCTGTGATAATCAAGTTTGTCATGCCAGGACTGACAATTTTCATCGTATTTCTACATAGCATCATCTACTTTGTGTTTCTAACCATAAAGTGCCACCACTTCTGAAGCCTTATCATCTTTACTTGGCCAGCAAAACCTGCGTAATCTTTAACAACATCACTTCATTGGTATTGTAAATTTTATTAATGTCTAACATGGCTGTGTGGTGATCTAGTTTATCATGCTAGGACCGACAAATTTTCATCTTCCTGCTGTAAAATTCGACGTTGGACGATTTGCCTGTTTCCCGCTCCCGACGACCAAGATACGTAAGGTAAATAGTCTTCCCTGTTATGACTACATCATTGATTATTTTATCTCATATTTAATGATTTCGTTTTCGATTCATTTTCATCATTTAGAATTATCTATTTTCCGTCCAGCTCATATTCAACCATCGACATTCCGGTTTTCCCGTCTTCTGCTCAGGCTATTTAAAAGTAAGTTGCAATTATCATTGCCCCTTCCTGAGATGCAAAGTTCTTATATTTGCGTTTACTATCTTAGTAATGCCATGACATCGCAAAAAGCAGAAAGTGACGTATCAGGATGCAGCCTAGCGGATAGACGACGAACGAAAAGGATTTCACCGTGGGAGGCCTTGTATGTATTGTATTGTCTTGTTGTTTACTGTATGTAACTAGTTAACCCGTTGGCTGCCACCCCGTTTGCTCCCATTTTTTTTGTAGTTGTAGGGACCTGGGCGCTGTTCTCCTCATGGCCATGGGGGGAACAGTCGCCGTTGCGCCTAATGGCTTTATGCCATTAGGCGTTAGGCAATGCACCAGTAGGGACTTCTCTTTGTCGGCACGGTGAGAGATATCCTGGGGTGTGCATTCCCAGAATGGACTCTATCACCGTGCCAGCCCGGGCTTGTCTTCGGACAAGCCCCACCTTGGTCGGGGATCCTTAAGGCACGACGCGTAGCAACTGTAGTTTAAGCAACCTACGGGTTGCGGTGGCCTGGCAGCCAACGGGTTAACTAGTTAGTTGTATATGTATGTTTGTATGTGTATTGTATGTATTGTATGTATTGTATGTATTGTATGTTCTGTAAAAAAAGAGGTGGAATTGCGGGAGGTGGAGGGACAACAAATACAATTCCTTTTTCAATACCTTTTAGTTTGTTTTTGATTTATTGAATTTTACTCTCCTAGTTTGGGGATCGAACCCAAGATCTTCGACGTACCATGTCGATGCTCTACCATTGAGCTATTAATCTGTTTTTCACTTTGGATATGAGGTGACCTCTTTACAGTTAGATTATTGTTATGCTGTTCAAAGAAAAATTGTTTCAGACGCTGTCTTTAATTTAAGACAACTCTAGTTACGCATTCACTAGTACATTTCATTTCCATAACGGGGATTGAACCTTAGATCTACAGCGTGGCAGAACTATACTCTACCATTGAGCCATCTGTCACATTTTTTTTTTTCTATTTTTCCTTGCTATAAGACAACCTTGTACACTTGTATAACAATGTATGTTCTAGGGAAAATAGTTTAAAACAATGCAAGACTCACGGCTCAATGGTTGAGCATCGGCATGCCATGCTGGAAGAATAGGGTTCGATACCTATAAGAGTCAAAATCATATAGTTTCTATAAACGCAAGTTTGAATATAAATGAAATTTAACCAATATATAGCCAATACGAACAACGATTACTTGTATGAATCATATAGTGTGGGAAATGCTATAAAACTCGAAGAAAGAAGTTATGCAAGGAAGTTGGGAGTGCAAGATAGAAATGAGTTAATAGCACATAAAAATAACAATATAAACACCAAGTAAAAAAAGAATACAAGTTTTTCAAAATTATTGTTTTAAAAAGTTTTTTATTGACAATTTTCTTCACAATATAATTATTTTTGCAACTTTTGAAAGGCAAAATAACCCTTTCAAAAGTTGCCGCCAACCAAGGCAGGGGGAGACACTGCCTTAGTTGACCCACCGGGGAGATTACCCGGTGCTTGGCTAAGAGAAGCCGGAAGAAGAGCTGAAGATTTGGAACATTTTTACAGGAGCGATTAACCTTTAATTCGGATTTGTGGGTAGCCACAGAGCCCTCCGTGAACACATCATCGGACTAAGCGGACACCCCACGTCCCCTTTCCGGCCAGAGCCCTCCAAACCTCGGTATATGTTGTTTTTAAATATACCGTACAGTAGGGGCATGACCCCCTACGGGCTTATTATGAGTCAAGGGGAAACGGGGCTACGGAAAGGAAGGGAGCCCAGATATGCACTTCAATTTTTTAAGTTATTAATACCGTAAAACACAGGAATGAGACTGTAGAGTGAAATTCGGTTTCGTGTTTCCAATCATTACGATTTTTCGGTGCATTGTCCCAGCCAGAAACCTTTTTGAATCCACTATTTTTATTAGCCTGTATTAAAAAAAAAAATAGAACTTAGGTAAGCGAAAAAAATTCTTGCTTATGGAGCTTACATAATACATAAATGCATCATTTGGTTTATTCCCGTAGAATTTCGGCAACGAACTTCTGCAAAAGCATAGTAAACGATCATGTCAGTGAAAACTTAATTTAAGTACTTTATAGGTACCTTTTTCAAGTCTTTAACGCACCAAAATGAAAACGGACATCTTTCATATTTGTCAACCCCTTTTTTTCAGGCGCGAAAAATTTCAATATAACAACTCAATTCCGACAACAAGGCGACGACCGCCTATGCAATGATTTTCCATTGTATACAGAATTCCTTGATAATCGTAGCCCTGCATTATTACAAAAACAGTTTTTTAAACTAACTGACAAGGAAAAAAAAAATACAATGTACTTGCAATTTTGATTTCCAAGGTGCTTAAGACATCCAGGATATTGTTAGAAGAATTTGACGTTCCTTGAATCCTGTGGGTTGCCATCACTTCGCCGATATTATCACTCTATAATAAGGTAATATCTGGGCGATATTGTGTCACCGATGATCATGACAGCTTTCTAACAGTTGGCAACCATGAAGCCCACGAGTTGCTTTGCATGTTTGGTTACAGAGATTGGTAGGTACCTTTAAGACGTCACCATAAACAAACTGAATTATTTCGTCAAGGGAATTTCTTACAATTGAATAGTATTTGGCAACAAAGATCTTCCAAGGATTTTTCAAACCTTCCTTGCATGGGCTTTAAAAATAAAAATTGCACGAAGGTAAACGGTTCGGCCATGAAATGTAAAGTTGAAAAGTGTACCTTTTCTTCGCAGTTATTACTGCAGAATCCACCAAAGCCTTACGTCCACCTATTGTTTAGAAAAAGAATTCTGTCGGCGTCATGCCATAGTAATAATTGCAAAAAAAAACAAAAAAAACAATACCTTAGCAGTAGGGACTTCGGAATGTAATCTAGTTGGCCGAAACGCTCGTCAAAAACAGAAAGCAGTCGTTTGTCACTCAAGGCTATCTGATCAACGCAGACTATCATTTGGGATTATTAATGCACGATTTTTTGGTCCCGCTTTTGGACACGAGTAGTGGGCTGTTACTTGGATGCAGCATTTTCACAACTCCAGAAAGCCCTATTTTTGCATCAGCACTTTGAAGACATTTCAATAGCAACACACAATACAGAACCACCTTTTAATATTTGTGACTTGTGATTTCTCTTCATTGCAACCGGGAAGGCAAAGCGGCTGCCTTAAGGCGAAAAGAAGAATTCTTTCATCGCAATTAGCGTTACATTGTCCCAGACATCTGCTTTTCTTCCAGCGGTGTTTTGCCTAATATGACGGACGAATGAAAAAAATGAGATAACTAAACAAACTCCGAGAAAAGGCATTACCAGGTGGGAGATCTTCAATGACGATTTAGAATTCTCAGTTCATCATGTAATACGAATCAACAAATTGGAGTTTCCACATAAGATTGGATGGCGAAATCCTGTCCGACTAATAACACATAAAAATTTTGAACCAGTGCCAATTATAGATTTATCAACACAAAATGTGAACACCTCTGATCTCCCAACTAAAAGTAATTCATTCTTGATGCCAAAATCTATATGTCTTTTTCAAGTATCCTTTCCCCTTGAGTTCTCAAAGTAGCCGCCATTGAATCACTAACATTTCCATGGGTATGTCAAAGAATAAAGTGAAACATCTTTGCCCCAACCAAAGGGCTGTTGATTTTTGAATACATAGAAGTGGCTGCTTGATAAGTATGCTAACATTAACAACTATGGGTTCCTTAAATTAAAACATTACATCTGCCTCATCTTGTTGTTGAGAAGAACAGACGAGAATAGATATTACTGCCTTGAAATAACCAACCTGAGAAGTTCGAAGTTCCAAATCTGTGTTACTTCTTACTGCACTACACATTATGTAAGGGTCTTTTCCAAATTTTTTTGTCCAATAGCTTTTACACTCCTCCTCTTGAAAAAAAATGTGAATAAGGGAAATAATTTAAAAATTTTGTATGTTAGTCGACCATTCACCTGTGAAGTATTCCACGCTGCATACATGTTGGGGAAGTATCACATTTCTGCAAATTTTGGGCTATAACTTGAAGATGGGCTTATTTTGCCAGGATCTTAATGGGATTCCAAAGTTGTTATTTTCCTGTCCCAAACTACTGTAGGTCCTTTAGAGCTAACGAACTTATGCTTTGAAAGGCAGAATGTTCAATTCTTAAAGAATAAAACTTGTTTAATGGCTTTATCATCACCTTGTGACAAAAAGAGACCTATTTCACACCTCATAGAGTTGGGGAATTTAAGGATACACTGAAACCAGGGAAGCAGAAAAGTTAAGAATCAGAGACATTTTCACTGAAACGCTGAAGCTTTGAAGACGGGAAACATTTCCTCCAAGCAGCAGAGGAGAATCGGGTTGAAACATAATTACCATGAGGCGATGGGCCCAGGAACACTAGCGTTCGGTTTTCTATACAGGTACAGAGTCGAATACGGAGATCGCCTTGAATATCTAAATTGTTGATCTCTAACAATATTCAAATTGATCATGCTAATTAATCAAATGATTAATCAACAGATCCTCCAACCACTACCTCTCACCGCCTCGCTGTAAAAGAGAATAAAAGTCTAAATGACTTGGCCCTTTCCCGAAATGCAGGGTTGCCAACTGCTTTTTTTAGTTTGGAGCTATGGACGGCTTTCCTGTTGTCCAAGCCCAATGCAGTCATATAGATTGTCATATCTATGCCTATTTCTTTAATTCATCAATGAAAACAGTTTAGATCCGGTATTTACTTTTATGGTTAAAATTTTACCCCAAGCCCAGCCTTAGCCAAGGGCCGGATTGGCTTTCATCGAGGTGTCTTTAGTTGTGTTCTAACAATGTAACGGCCATAATTTGAGATATTGGGAACTGAAGACTGTGGGTACAAATATGTCAAGTTATTGGCTGAAGCAGATACAATTACGGTTTCAAGTTTGAATCGCTCCTTTAGCGGGGAAATTCAATTGTCATTCCGAAACACGCAACAAAATGACGACAAAACTACATGATTTCGGTGTATTATTTTTTTAACGAAATACGAGAGTAAAGTTATAATGCACATGTTAAAGAAATACAAATTTTCGGGACGAGTTTGCTAAAAAAGTAGGCGGAAAAAGCAAAAAATTATTAAGTATCATTAAAAGAATTTTTTTCGTCGTGCGCGTTAGAGGTGGATGTGACGGTGCAAATCATATTTTTAAGGACAATGCTTCTTAACCCGATTGTGTCCTTCAATTGCGTGGCCACAGCGGTTTTCTATATCAGCTACTCGACTGTGCACGTCCTTCAATCTTCCATCACTGTGACGTTTAACAGCAGTCGGTGACGAATGCCGAAGAATTTCAACATCTTGCAAGACAACCTTAAAAATGATAATTAAAGCAAACTCTTTTAAAATGAAAAAAAGAGGAAGAAGAAGAAAATAACGTACCTGAGCTCCACCACCCACAGTGGTCAAGACATCGCCTTTATAAAGTTTTGTTTCGATTTCACCAGAAGAATCCTAGATAGAAAACTACACCGTTACATCGTTGCACTTTATTTGACACCGTCAATCCATTTGGTCACCTGTTCTTGTGTAGTAAGGACATATTTCGAAATCTTTGCATCTGTGACTGACTTTGAATCCACTAATTTTGTAATCGACTTTGCACGATTCATCTGCGGCTGGAATACTGTGTCCAAATCAAGGATATTTTCTGGACGATGGTCCAACCATCCCTTGCCGGGATCTACCGAACGAGAACGGCGCTTCCGCGTAGACACAGCTGGCCCCTATTAATACATAACAAAAACATATGCTTAAAAACAAAAAAAAAAAAAAGGAAAACAAAATCAGGTTTTCCTACCCTTAAAGAGGGAGTTCCAACCAGCTTGGGATCAGAAACACGGTGTGTAGCTCCAATGGAAGGCGTGCGAGTGTCTGATTCGCTGGAACCAGCGGTTCCAGGAACTTTAACTGAACAGCCAGCGTCAAGTAAATCTCGCATAACCAAGAATCTTTCGGTTTGTCGCTGAAGCTGAGATTCGACTTGCTTATACCGATCAAGTTCTCGTTTGACCTTCTCTCGTTCCAATTGCCGTTTGGTCTTTTCTTTGGCTTTCACATTCAAAATTTCAATTTCTCCCTGGTTAAGCAAGCAATCTTTTTCTTTCAATTCCTCTTCTAGTAGCCTTTTATAGGAAATAGAACTATAGAAACCCAATTGAGATAGAAGCTATTGTATGCAAAAAGTTACCTAGCGTATTTTTGATGTTCCGCTACATGACGCTGTAGAGTGGCATTAGCTGATTCTGCGTTGAGGACGCGATTTTCAAATGTTTGGCGACGGGATCGCTCGTCTTTCAGTTGTTCGTTTAAACTCAACACTTCTTGCCGTTTCAATATAAGTTCTTCTTCCATTTCACGAACGAGTGTTCGCATTTCGACGCACTTCTTCATTTGTTGTTCACGGCGGCTCTGTTGCTCGCGAATTCGCACCTTTGGGCAACGAACAAAATATGTAAACTTTTTAGTAAAATACGGTAACATCAAATGACTACTTGAAGATATTCAACGAGTGCGGTAATTAATCGATCGTCTGACGCTGATTGTAGTTCTAGAGGAGGCCATGAACAACGAGCTGCGCTGAAAACCATATCAATGTCAAACGGTACCTCCGATTGAGGGTTTGATATCCCGCCCTTTGAGGAAGAAATAAGCTTTTAAGTGTGTACTTATTATAAAGATATGTGTAGAAATCTAACCTGTTCCAATTTACGATAGGCTTCAGTAAGCACACGATTTGCCTTTCTGCGACCGGGGAGAAGTGCTTCTCTCCCTGCCGGCGTCGCTTTAGGTGTTGCCTCCATTCGAACATTTGGCTGCACAGCACGTGCGATTTGAACTTCTTGGGCCATTTCAGCGAAACGCATAACGGAAAGAGTTTCGTCGTAGTCGTCTGCACGTGGGTTTACACAAACAATCATTCTAACCTTTCCTTCTCCGTCAAAATAGCTCTAAAATAAAAATTTTGTGTTAGAATTGGATAGCATACAAATTTCAAAGTTTCTTACTTTAAAAAGGTGAGTAATCTTGGAGTCGCGATAGGGCACCATTTTATTTGTGCCATTTAACTGGTTCTCGCGAAGTATTTCCATACACGAGCGAAGAGTCATTAAAGTATTGTTAATACTACCCGCTTCACGTAACCGTTCGCCTGTCGTTTTGGTTCGACTGTTACGCTCAGAACCAGCAAGATCAACCAATGATAGCTGTCCCACTGTAAGCACCTTCTCCGGAGTAGCACCCTTTTACACGTTGAAATCAGTATTTTAACAAAGTAATATAAAGATTATTAATCACACCTGATAATCAAGGGGAGCCTGAACAACACGAATATTAAACACGGAGTGGCTTCGGCTTGACTCTGCGTTAAGAGTAGTATGAGCAACACGGCGCCGCTTTTGGCCTTTTGCGAGAACTTCAGCAGCTTCATCTGCCGATTTAACTTCTACTTCAGTTACAGCATGAACATACCTGCAAATCGAAATTAATTGAATCAATTCATAACAGCAGGAAACAAACCCGTCTTACATATTATGATGCTGATCTTCTCTCAAGATTTTCGATTGTATTTTTCCGGGACGTAAAGGGTCAATTGGGGTATCATCCAATAGGTCAAATACGGTATTGTTGTAAACCTCGACGAAAGTGACAAATACAGCAAAAGCCTGGTCTTCATCTAAAGCGGTTATGCGCGTGGCATCTGTTACCCGTTGCCCCTCATTCTCTTGTCCTCTTCGCGCAGGAGTCCTAAGAGATTTGAACGGTTTTTGATTAAGAATTGACATCTTATTTTATTGACTAGGAGTTCCTACTTGAATTTGTTTGTAATCTCAGTCTGCCTTTCTGCCAAAGCATCCAATTCACTTTGAATTTCAAAACTGTTCATTCGATCTGGTTTAAAAATATATTTTTTTGCCTAAAGATTAAAAACAAATAGTTAGGAAAATTTTTAATGTAAATGTTTTGTTAATACCTGAAAATGTCCAATGCTGTTGAATATAACATCCAAACAACGTGGGATAATGCCACCATCCTGTAATTCCCCATTCATTGTATGGGTCTTTCCAGAACCAGTTACACCATAAGCAAAAAGTAAGCTATTTTTGCCATGGAGCAGGTCTTCAATTAGTGGTAAGGTAACTGTGTGGAAAATAGGCTTCTGAGTGGATTTTTCGTCAAAAACCCCAGTAAATGTATATTGTGTAGCCTAAATAATAACATAGTTAAAAAAAATAATTATAACCAAGTATCACAATACATAAATGAAAAAGATAAAATTCTATATTTACTTTTGTGGTTCCACTTCTGTACCCTTGAGAAGATTCCGGTGGCACAACCTGCACAACAGTGTCACTCAATACTGTAACACAAGATTCTTCATTTGGTACATCAAGTGGCCTAATTCTGCAATAAACTTGAACGGGATCCCGATCCCTAGAAGTCATCAGAGTTTGTTTGGATCTTGCTGGTGTCATTGGAGGTTTTGTTGGCACCTTTGGTGCAATCTTTAACCGACTAATACAAACAAACTTAATTTAGTTTATATCGAATACCAAGCCTAAGCTTAGGCGCGTAAACTAACACAAAGTAGGACACAAATCACAGATATCGCTGTTGGAAAACTTACGAGGGCTTCATGTTCAGCTATTTTCAGTTCAGTAGGTGTGAACTGTGTCAAATATTGAAATGGAAGATGGTAAAATGAAAATCGAAATTGTCTAGAAGAACTTAATGACCGTTGTGGGTTGTCGTTTGATTCAAACTACAATCACACCATTGCCAAACCTCTAGTGTTCGATCGCGCGCTGAACAAAAGCGGTGTTGCCGGGCCGCCAGAAGAGCCAACGAGAATTTTGTTTTTCGTGTGAATATTTAAAAACATTCAAATTCAGTCCTTTTTTAACCACCAAATCACAGCTGAAAAATATTTTATTGAAACAAGGAAGGACTCATTCCTAAATCATCTTCAATCGACAAAAGTGATCGATAGGCTAAATTTAACAGCTTATGGTTTAGGGAGTCTATACATTCCAGAGGAGAAGGACAACAATTGTTGCTTGACTTTCGAATCAAGAAACATTTTTAATTGTTGAAGAGTACATTCTGCTCCACTAGAACCTTGCATTGTGAACATTTTAAGCATTTGATGGATTCGCTCAACTGGAAGAGCTTCAAGATTTGTCAACATTCCAACAACATATGACCAATATACTTGTAGACCGTCGTCTTCTGATTTTTTCTCATTGTCCTCTTCATCATCGTCTTCTTCTTCCTCTTCCATTTTTGCCAGTGTTTCCAACAGAACCTACGAAAATGGAAATTCAAAAGGTGACAACTTAGACAATGCTGGCGTCTTATGAGATACCTTATGTCCTGTAAAAGCCGGGCCATTTTCATCCACCTTAAAGCGATCGGTAGAAATTTCTTGAAGGACACCATGTGTCTGCCAAACATGAACGCGCCGTCGAAGGTGGGACATTGGTAGTTCCATCTCCTGGCTAAGTTCTTCCAAATCCCATTGTTCCTTGTCTTCAAAATGAGAAATGATGGCAGCCAGGTCAGGTGGAACTGTGAATGACGCAGACCGATGGTTATCAAATTCCAGTTCCAGTTCTACTGAGCCTGACTGAGGCACCCAATGTAAAGAGCGACTTGTTTTTACAGTTTTATAATTTTGGTTATATTGTTCAAGTTGATTAATGATTTTAATCGGTAATTTCATTGGCTTGTCCTTCAACTGGTCCCAATACTGAGCCGAGATTATCATGGCAGATATTGGAAACTGAAAAAGAAAAGATGAAAAAGATGAACACATTCCTTAGAGCAACAAACGTGTTCTAGTGGTACGTCTGGTTTGTGCGCAACGGACTGCAGGTGAGTGTTAATCCTTTTCGAGTCGGCTACATCCTTCAGCATTACTTCACAGTTGTGCAACTCATTTTCGCCGAAGCGTATTTTGAGAAATTCTAGATTGCGAATCTCCTCTTCCGTGTCAAAATGAAGGTTGAGCAACAATCGATCCGAGAGCAACTTGCGGTACTCTTTGACAAAAAGACTTTTGCTGCCATAAATGTTCACCAACATCGGCACAATATCTCCCTTCAAATTAAAGGATTTGGTTTAAAGAATCAAGTTAACCTTTGAAACGAAATTTACTGGCTTCTTTCCCGTCCACAATTTGCTTGGATCTGCGTCGCTTGGTGCTGGCGACCAATTTTCCCAATCCGTCGACGCTTCGGCATCTCCAACGGCTGCAACCGATTCGTCGTCCAATATAGCCGTCCCTGTTCTTCCCAATTCAAGCTCTCCGCCTAGCTCTCCACTACTGTCCGTCAAGCTATGAATTATGTGACGAACTGTGTCTCCTCTAAGTCGCAAGTATTGCCTGTTTAAAAAAAAAATTAGATACAGTGAAACAGGAAATAACGTACGAACTACATACTTAATCGGATCGCAAGCTGCATCTAAAAGAACACCAGTGGGATCGAGTACGCTAAACGCTCTGATGGCTGAAACATAGGCGATTAATATGTCCTCTGTTGTGGCACCCTGGTGAAGCAATCTTGCTTCTAAGGTAGTTTTTAGGGATTGTGTCAATGTTGGTTTTAACTGTGTCCGGGATAGGCATTCCTGCAGATCTTTAACTGAGGGGAAGCTTTCTGGATAGCCTACGGTTTATTAATTTTTAATGATTAATAATTCCACATTATATGCTTAGGCTTAGCCAACCGATGATTATCTCAAAAAGCTGCTCAATTCTCGCATGCGTGTATGCATGATAAAGGAACTGGGTAAAATTTTTGCGCACTTGATCCTGTTGGATGTAATCTTCTCCGTAAACGATGCCTAGCCATCTAAAAATTATGCTATGCAACCACTGCACGCGACTCAAGAAGAAGTAATGAACTGGGTGCGTCTCGAAGTAATAACTTATCATACCTTTTCAAGCATATCAATCTGGGAAGAAGCGAAATTTCCTACACACGAATCCTGCACGTGGGATTGGATTTGAGACAGAATAAGCGTGTGAATCATACCAACAGAGAGTTTTTCAAGTATTCCAAGCTCCGTCAAATCCCTAAAACGAAGAATTAAAAAAAAATATATATTCATTTAATGGTCACACTGAAATCTGTGAATTTAAATGTTTTATACTTGTTGACTTTATGGCAGTTATCCAGGATGATGTTGCATTCACACTGATCTATTTCTTGATCACATCCTGAACAGTGAGTGATGACATCACCAGATTCATCCGCATCTTTAAGAAACATTTGAGAATTAAGATGTTGAACCACTGCAAATGTGTTTCTATCATACCAAAGTTTAGGCTTCTCTTTTCCAAGGACATAAAAGCTCTGAAAGCACGAGTGTAGAAGGCATGCACACTGTGCTCAAAATGTGGGGGTATCTGAGACAATAATATTGCACTAAGGTGTGCTTTATACTGGTCAAATGACTTTAATATGACATTTCCAGACAGTCGATCCAATAGTGAGAAGTAGTGTTGCTGTTTTGCAATGTCAGCATTCAAGACATTTACTGCTTCATTAAAGTTTTCATACCCAATGTTTTCGTTGTGGGCTAAGGAAAACTTTGACCAGAAGTTTGGTACTATTTTGGTTCTAGTTTCATAGTAGAGTTTCTGCCAAACTAACTCCTTCGTGAAGTCAACCAAGTCATGCCTTACAACAAGTTCTAAACAAATTTCAATTTCTTTTCTGTCCAATTCTTTCTGCAAAAAAAAACAAAACAAAAAGTATCATATACATAGAGCAGTGCAAACAAACAAAACCACATTGTATTTTTAAATACCTGCCATTTTCCATCAAGATTTAAGCTTTGTTTGAGGTAGCTCCAGGCAGAAGAAACTGCTGTAGCTGAGTTCATCATATGTACGAAAAAATACACCTGACGCAAAATCTGCAGAAATACCCGATTTAGTACTTTAGAGAGTCACAGACCAAAAACATTTGCATTAGACAACTCCCGAATATTTAAATATCAAGCATCAACAAGACATTCGTCTGCTGCCGCCATCCCCAGACTAGTAATCGCAATTTGCAAAAACTCGATTTCGATACATAACAATTTTTTTAAAAATTTTAAATATGTGATCGGTTGACAAAACTTGTACGAGTTGAACTCGTTGACGGCTCGAGTATTTCTCTTTTATTCTTTATGAAAAAAATAGTCGACTGCCGGTATTTACAACAGTGTAACAAAAACGACTGAACGACGTAATATGACGTTGATGTTGGATAACGCCCCTCATTTTATTTATTCCCGGTGCGATGGCCAACTGGTAAATAGGTATTGTCGATGAATATAAGGTTAGATACCCCGCCTAAAGCTCTTTGGTTTCAAACAACATACCCTCTTCGTTTTCAATACAGTTTTGGGCCTGGAAGATGGAAATGGAAGATGTCGTTACAAAGCTCTATCAAAGTGGGGTGCCTGACGTTATCAAGAAGATCTTTGGTTATTTAGACTACAGTAGCATCAAATTTTCGACTCAAGTGTCAAGCAGTTGGCGTGCAATCCTTTTTGTTGGTGAAGTAAACGTGTGGAAAGTGCTTTGGGAGCGGAATACCCAACTGTCAACGTGGAAGCTGCTGCAGACACGAGCCATTTGCCAAGGTTTTCCTTTACAAACTGACCCTAATTGGAATTACAGAATGGCCTGTCAAGTCGTCGGAGATATTCATCAACGGCTTTTGTTCAATTGGCAGAACGGAATATGCACGGAGAGGAGGACGATTGCGTACGAATGCGACACGGACATTAAGTGCTGCAAGATAGGCAAAACAAAAATAGTGACAACATTAGACGGCAAGCTTGTAATCCTGAAAAGATGGTGCTTTGATCAAACGGAGAAAATAGGTCGATTCGACATTACTCACCGAAACATTAGGATAATTCAATTGGAAATCATGGAACCGTATGTTGTTGCTGTCACGTCAGACAAGTGCGTTTACATCTGGGATCTAGAAAAAGAAACCAACGTCTACCAATTCTTTCAGCAGAACATTGTCAATAATTCAAAATTGGCATTTTTGTGCGTGGGTCTCAATCACGATCTTCTCATTACATGCGCTTACTATTACAGAAGTAACAATCGGAGCGTTCAAACGCTCATAACTGCACGTCAAATGGCAACCAGCGACAGTCAGGATTTCCCAATCGTAGATAACATTGAACTGCCCAATTTCAAAGGCGAAAAAATGTTTCTGGAAGATGAACGCATTGTCGTATTCAAATGTGATTGGTCCCACGTCATTATCATTTCAATGAAACCTTGTTTTCACATCATCCGCGAAGAGCTTATCCATCTTTTGAGTGATTTGCAACCGTGGGAAATGGACACCCCATCAGTGAACAAATATCACAACGGTTGGCTATTGCAAAATCAAAGTTGGGGCCC
Source organism: Daphnia carinata (assembly GCF_022539665.2). Taxonomy (NCBI): domain Eukaryota; kingdom Metazoa; phylum Arthropoda; class Branchiopoda; order Diplostraca; family Daphniidae; genus Daphnia; species Daphnia carinata. The sequence goes on from NC_081339.1 coordinate 3,034,046, forward strand.
CATTGAAATCTTGAACATTGATACGGGCCGAACGCTGGAATTCGATCACGGTTATCATCAGTCAACGACGTTCGATTTCGACGATACACACATTGTCACGTGTACCAAATGGAAATGCGACGTGTGGAATTTTCCCCAGCCAAATTGCAAAGAAATTTGTCTTTTGTACTCGTTTCAACGGCCTTACTTTGTCATGGAACTGGATACTTTCCCCTGGAGGGAAGTCGATTGGCAAATAGACATCAACGAGACGCAGATGTTTATCTCGCTTGTGTACACCGATAAGACGGTGCCGAAACCCATACACGTTTTGATCGTAAGGGATTTTACGATTGGCACTGAGTTAGACAAGTCTTCAAAAGCTTACGGGAAAGCCTATACAAAATCGACAGATAAAATTATTAATTATGAACATATGCTGAAAATTTCGAAGAAAAATCAAGGCAAATACGTTTTCGAACCGAAAATTCAAGATGTTTGTTGGTGGGACTACTGGGAAAGATACCTATCTGCAGGGATTTCATTCTTCACTTTCATTGCTTGTTGGTATCTTAGTTACTTGTTATTCTACTGGTGAATTGTTTCTGAAGTATTCTGTTAATGAAACGAGCTGTTTTTAGCTTTTGTATGGCGTTATGCAATACACTCGTCTTCCTATTTCCAAATAATCTGAATCATTTTAGATTAAATCAATGCAACGATCGATTCGCACGATAGTCACGCATCAATGAAATTATCTCACCAGCGTTCATGTGATCCGGCCGCAGTCCCATGAAATTTTTCTTCTCTTTGTTTCCAAAAAAACAAAAGATGGCGATCCGTCATCGAAATTGGTACCACTGTCGATTTACACCATTCCTCCCTGTAGAGCAGATGTATCAGCATCATGTGATTAATGCAGGAAGAAATGCGTGTCTGGAGTCAGGGTGCTGTTGGCCGTGAAATCCCATATACGAATGATTTGGTGAACCGGGATCTTTCGTCTTGGAAAAGCCACACGTTTTCACATCTGGTCAGAAAAAAAAGATAACGGTTCAGAGTGTTACGGACGACGGTGATTCACATGACTGAAGTTGACAAGCCCAAAAAGACACAGCAGCGCCCACAGTTATTGGAGGCTTCCTTACCTGGCCGATCGACGACACCGCAGCGGCCGTCTTCTACCTGGAATTCTAGCGTGGATACACACGACTGTTTGCCTTCCAGTAGATCTTCATTTCCGTTCCTGTATAAAAAGGTTGAAAAAAAAAAAAAAAAACGGAAATTGAGACTTTGAATATTCACGCAGTGGTGGTCAGACATGCTAAAGAATCGATTTGGATGGTAGCTCCAGAAAAGAAAAAAAAAATGAATTGCTAGCGGCTCGACAGGGCAATGATCATGGCCGGCGGATAAACTTTTCCATCTTTTTCTTTCTCTTGCTGGAGGGACGCATTCATCCTTGCGGAGGACGTATATACAAAACAACATTCCTTATCGTTTGACTTAGTCTAAAATGCAGGTGAGAGTAGTTACAGGCCGGTCCGTTGACCTGTTCACGCACCAGCACCGTCAACTCCCGCGCTGGCCAAGATCCGATCAGTAGACGTGAAACGGGAGAGGAAAAAAAAAAAAGGCGCATCACACGCAGCCCATGCGGATATAATTTCTTTCCAATTTTTTTGTTTTCTGCTTGGAATACATTATCATATGTTATTACGTTTTCAACGACTCCTCCTCTATAAAGAGTTGGTGGGTAAAAATACAAATGAAATAAGTTCATCCTACACTGTAGACATCGCAAACGATTTGCTGGTTACTATATCCAGGAAGAAGGCGGTGCACATCCGCCAAATGCTTTTTTTTTTCAAAAAATCATTTCTTAATAGTTTCCATTTAAAACAAAAAGTGCTATGAAAAGTTCGTTATCTTTTACTGGCTTTCTTCTCGAGGAATTTATTACGTCTCTTTGCTAAAAAGATGGTCAGCCATCAAATTGATGACATTCACTCTTTTCTCACCTCGAGGTGGAGCGCGTTAGCCATCTGTTAGAGCCTTCTTAAAGAAAAGTCTGTTGATGCTGTTATTTTTCTAATATATATGGGATTACACGGGCATCGAAATTCGTGATGAAAAGGGGAAAAAAAAATCATTTTTGTAACGTTTTAATAGCTAAACCGGTACATATTCCTTTTTTATTTACACGCGTGTAAGACGAACACGGAGAACCCTGAAAGCTGGCGGTTATGCACGTATCCGGATAAATGTTGAATAGGTGCGAATGAAAAGAGAAAAAAAAACCGGTTGGCTAATTTTCCTTGACTTTTTTTTCGTTTTTCATCCGGAAAAACGAAAAGACAAACAATTCCGGGGTTTTAATAAAAAAAAAAAAACCAAATCAGGAAAAAGAAAGTTGTGGACTTTGCGCACAAATGCGGAAGTCTGGATGGTATTTAATAACAATTAAGAAAGGAGGTAAACAGTCGGATGGAAAAATCAAAGAGGCATTGATGCGATAATTTCATTTCCTCAGAAAGAGAAATACAATAATAATAATATTAATAATCGCTATGTGTAGCAATGTAACAGATGGGGCTCTTGTTCCATATCATTTGAGTGCACGTTTCTTTTTTAGGAGGAAAGAAAAAGGAACAACTCGGTATTCACCCTTTTCCTCATGTCGAGATTCTTTTGGTCCCTACATTAGAAAGCTGATCGGTCGTGAAACCAAAAGTAGAAGAGCAAAAAAAAAAAAATGTATAAAAAGAGCAAGAAACGTAAAGAATGAGGAACTTAGCGTAGCGGTCATTTATGTTCCACGGCTGAACACCGGCTCAGGATTTTCTTCCGGATATTATTGTTAACTCTTTAATTTTTTTTTGTCCCCCCGTGTCGCTACCTATTCGGCTGGGTAATCAACTATTAAACGATACTGATATTTAATGGAACAAAAAAACAAAATCAGATTCATTCTTAGTAAAAAGTTGGATGGTCTTTCATGATCGAACATAACTGATGGTCAGTCACCATAAAAGTGGTCATCATTCAGTGGAGGGTAGCAATTTCAGATGAATAAAGTCGCGTTTACAGTTTGATTAGCAACATTGAATAACACTGTCAGACGCCCTTTTCGCTTGAATCGTTTATCAACTTCCCCTGAAAATGATTTTTCAAAAAAAAAAATAAAAAATAACGGTACTCGCATGTTCAGTTAGCCGATTCACGTCCATCATGCAAATTACCCCTTCCTTCTTATGCACCTATTATGTACAAAACGCCAGACCCCAACGATTTAAACCCAAAAAAAAATACACGCACACGTTTCGTCATAATCGAATCTTTTTATGATTGTTATTGTTTGTTTGTTCCTTTATTAACGTTCATTTTCCCTTTTATTGAAAGAAAGACAAAACAAAGGTTTAGGTATACGACCCCTTCGGTGCGGAATTATTGCGGTATATTAGTGTGTCCGCTAACCTATCGGATCTGCAGGCGAAGTTCGCACGACATTCTAGCCGGACATTGTTATTCACGCTATTCCGTTAAAGAGGCGTGTGGATGCGGGGAGGTTGAACGCGCCTTATGTGCGGGACTTTCGTTTCACGCGGGACTGGTCATTAAAAAGAAAACGCAAATATGAACGAAAGCAAAGGAGAAAAAAAAACGGAAAGAAAAATGTGAAATGTATAACTGTGTTTGCACGTTTCTCTCCGCTCTGACTCTCACTACCTTCTATCCAAAGAACACAAAAAAAGAACTCCACAAATCCGCCGTTTCTCCTTTAAAAAAATGATAATAATAATAATAAGAGTGTACACAAAAAAACGAATGTTACAGCTACGAGATCCGGTCCGTAATGTACAAGTCTTTTGTTCGATGCACAACCCACGTCACTTTAGATCTACATGATATACGTTAACAAAGATGACTCAGTCATCCGGTCACCTGCGGCTCAAACAAGAAGAACAAAAAATCTGTTAGCCGTGACACGACAACGTGATGATAGAAAACCCCGCTAACATTTCTTGAGTGGAGAACAGCGTTGTGACATTGACCTTTACAACCATCAGCACACCGGTGCAACCACGTCGGATATGTACGACAGAAGAAAAGAGCAAAAGTTATTGTTGTACACCTTCGTGACCGTACAATCTTCGGTTCCGTCGATTTCATGTGTCTTTTCCAGTCCTTTATTTTTATGTTTGAAAAACAACAACACGCGTCGCTCGAAATGTGAACGAACTTTGACGACAATCCGACTTTTGTAAAGTTACTTGTGCAATGGTGGCACCGGAAACGGGTTTAAGTCCTGCTGGATATAGTCCAGCGTTGTGATTGTTTATTATGCCGGTCTATGAGTAGATCAAGAAAAATATCGGGAGTGGTAATGACTCGTTTTTATTTATACGATCCATTTCCGTAGTTGTAGATTGGATTTATACAAATAAAAGAAAGTCATTTACATTCCCTGACCACCGTCAATGTCGACGTTTTATCGCTACGCTCAAATTGCACGTTGCAAGTAAAATTTCAAGGGCCAAATTTGGAAGTGACGAAATCAAGCTTAAAACAAGTTCAGGTGTTATTCAAATGTTGTTTAGAATTTCGTGTCGTGATGGTACAATTCAGTTGGATGGCACAAGAGGTTCGATAATAGATTCATTATTGCTTTTGATGTGGACCCAAAATTGAAATGGTTCATTAACTGATTTCTGAAAAGGATACCGGTATCATTTTTGTGTCTCTTTCTCGCTCTATATCTGAAAAGGTCACCTTTTATCTCCATCTTGGTTAGATGACATTTTTCAGCGGTTTGCGGTTTTCGTTCAATTAGGTCATTTAAAAAGTACTAACAATTTCCCAAGGTATTTTAGATGGACCTTCCAGCCTTTTTTTCAAAGCATTGCAACTTCCGACACACGAAAAATAAAAACGAAAGCCGACATTATCTTCCCTCTAGAAACGATTCGAACCTATCGAGCCCTACATCAAACGATCTCATCTGGCCCCACATCATCCGATCCCATCGACAAATTGGTGATAATAAAAATTTTAAAAATCACTTACTTTCCATCATTTGTAATTTACTTCATCATTTAAATGGACTATTTAATGTGTAACACTTCACAAAAATTCTGGCCGGACGCTGATGTAACAGTACTGGACTGCATGCTTGAATCTTCCTAATAATCGTCTGCTAGCTCGTTCCCAACCTGTGCGTTGAACTATAAAATGGTTGCCAAGTCTATAAATATGTCATTAAAAACGCAAGAGATTTGAAGCCTGAGAAACTATTGGACGCTGAAATTATATGGGCCATAGATAATTTTTTTTTTCACTTTAAAAAATGTGGACACTGCAATGCCAAACCACACGAATTAAACGACTGCACGATTATTATGTCGTGGATATTTCAACGGCCTGTTCCGTTAGGGCTAAGCCCCACGATGAGAATGGCTTTTTTTTTTACGTTGAAGATGATTCTGATGTTTATCAGAGTCACACATTTACAAGAAAAACAACAAAATTAAGCCACGTAGAAAACCACATGAGCGTTCAGTCGGTCATTCCCGATGCACGGGCAAAGATTGATTGGGTTTTGCTAGCACGGTTTGCACGTTTTGTTAACCCGTTACGTGTCTCAGTCACCCGGGCATTCGTAGGATCACGACAAAACTTTTTGTTTTGTGCGTTGTACATAGTACCAGTTTACGTGTGCACCACATTCTTTTTTGTTCTCGCTTCAATGGTGCCATTTATTTAAGAACAAACGTGACTTGGCGATCACCGGGTCACGGGGTTTGGGTGATGCGTAAATTGCAGCCGCTGCTGGAAAGCATGGCAAAATACGATGAAGTATGTAAAGCGTGTCGATTTGGTTGATGTGAGCCGTTGCTCGACAACATAACGAAGGGGTTAGTAGTGGAAAAAAATAACTGAAACGAGCAATTTTAAATGAATCAACCTTTCTTTTCTGTCTGATGGGAGAAGAAAAAGGCTTTAACTCGGTGAGATACCAGTTCCTCTTCATAGTCTCTCAATTCTCAAACGTTGTACGGGACTTTCGGTTAAGGGCCAATCTCGGCAACGGGATCAAACAGACGGTATATGCCTAGAATGATGTAGCGTAAAAGATACAAGCAAGCAAAATTATTTCATACAGCTTTAAACCGAAACGAAAATACTCACAGAATTTGGCGGGACTTTTCAAATGAGCAGATGAATATACTTTATTTGGCAGTGAATCTTTTGCTATCATTTTTGGATGATACTTAAAAAGAAAAAGCCAAATGAAAGGACTCCGTGACGTGTTGATATTTTGTTTGTTATTCAAAACACACTATACTCTTCACGATTTAAAAAAAAATCTTGGACGTATAGCGGTAATTTGGTCTTGTTTCCAGCTTCTTACCTCCATCGACGATGTTGTAATGGCAACTGATTAACGCATCAGACTGGAAACATATACTAAAAAATAAGAATAACTAAATAATAATGAAAGACACAATAAAAAAAATTAAAAGAAGAGGACAGTCACTTACGTGTTGAAAACATGGAAAAAGACATACAGCAGGTTCGTGAACATTTCCAGCCACGGTTGTTTGGCTGGAAACCAGAATGACTTCTTTTCCCTTGTGATTATAGGTGTTGATGGTCATGCCGGATCGCCAGAGAACGTTGCGGGAAAAAGACGGGAGCTGTATACGATTCAGCGGATCCCGTATAGTTCAACACAGTCCCGCAGCCATTAGTAAATCTATACGACTTTGGTTAGTCATTCGATACAGTTAGACGAAAAGAAAACAACAACACCAGTATACACGCGGGAGCCCAAGACGAACGTGGGTGTTATGAAAAACGCGTTCCGTTCCAGCGATTCTCAACGTCCCATTTATTCCGTTGGCCTCTCTCGTGAAAAATCCTCGCCGAGCTCAACATCCACCGACCTACTGCAGAGAATAAAAACAAGAAAATTAGATTTTAATCAGGCAATCAAAAGTCAAGGATGTAATAAGAGTCGTTCGTGATGGCAAACATAAAGATCTAAATAATGTCTATGGCATTTAAAGAAGATGATTTGGACGTGCGCGTCTAATGTTTTTAACGAACTCTAATAACCGACATTGAGTTTGCCAACACGTGTACAGTCAATGAAAGCTTCTTTAATTACACAAATAAACTACGTGGCGGTCTGCCGTATCAAGGAACTAGTTCTCATTGAAGCCCATTCACATACACAATAGTCTGATTATAAATTCCACTCCGGAATACGTAAACCCTTGACTCGGTTACGTTCGAAATCCAATGAGCGTGACGTCTAACAATCATGAAGCCAGTACACATAGAGGAAGATTGGAAGGGGGCAATATACCGCCATGATGAAATCATTTCCATGACTAAGAAAGAATGAGTGACGCTGTCCCGAAACAAAAGCCGAGAGCCTGTCAAACGGAATAATATGGTGGCAAAGAGAATGAACTAGATCGAACGACACGCTTCGTGCTTTGTAGTTGGGGTTGAGGAGACGGCCGTAACAGATGGCGTAAACTATCCCCCCTTTCCCCTTGTTTCTGTCCTTTTGTTCCAAATTTAGATTATCAAAAACATAAAGGAAAGGTTGTTGATTGGGTTTTGTCAAACGCAGTCGTCGTTACGGTGAAGGAATGCCCTTATGATTTACCATGAAGAATTGAACGTACTAGCAGTTTAACGTCAATGGAGATCGGATTGACCTTTTGCCTGTCTGAAATGAACGGCAGTTCTTTTTCTTTGTTGTTGTTGTTGTTGGCTAATCGTGAAATACCTTTGACATCACAGCAGCGGTGATTTGACACGACAAGTTTTCCCCCATCCAGCGGATGTGATTTGATTTGAACCCTGCCCGCAATTTTAAGGTCTTCTTTTTAAATGGATGATTGCGTTTAACGTCATCTTACTCGAGGCTTTTAGTAAAGTTTGCAAGGGTCATTTGAATACACGTTTCGGTCCTTTTCAACTCTCCTGTTGTTTCATTGGAAACAAAAATCAGAGGAAAAAAACAAAAAGGAAGAGAAAGAGATTTGAACGCGTGACGGGAAGCATAAAAATCAACAACCAGCAGAGATATAACAATACGATAAAAACAAAAACCTTACAAAAAAAAAAAAAAAGTATTGGAATTTTTTTTTTTTTTGTCGCCTTAGGAGCCGCAGTACTTTGTGAAGAAAAAACAAAAAAAAAACGAAACGGCCATTGATCCAAGCTGTAGATATCCGGAGTACCGGACCTTCTCTTCTGCGCCATTGATTCAATTAGGCGTGACACCTCGGATGGAGAAAGAGAAAAAGGTAATTGAACTTGGCTATAAGCAAAGTGTAAAAATTAAAATCAACGAGCTGTAGTCGAGACAGCTGGTGCATCACGCCTTGTGCTCTATGCTCAAATGATTTGTCCATTTCATCACGATGATAACGCATTCAATCTGATTTTTTTCAAAATAAAACTCCGATAGGCTTATAAGGTGGTCCGTGCGGAGGCGTTATCCGCGGAAGTGCGTCCAGCCCACATGATCGGGATTGAAATGATAAAGAAAAATCAGGATTTCATTCACCATCGACGTCATCCCAACGGTAGTTTTTAGGCCAATCACAACACGTCATTTTTTGTTAGCAAATTCTTTAAATTTGATTCCATCCCTTTTTTCTCTTTCTTAACGGAATACATTTTTTTTTTTGCTTCCATCCGAGCCGAAAAAGAACGTCAAAGAAAAGCTGACATTTTTTACTTCTTCGAGTTGCTTTGTCACGCGAGTGTAAGCACATTGCGGGGCACGAGAGCGATGTATACACAACATGGATAGAAAAGAAAAATGTTCGTGGACCCAACTTAATAAAAACCAAAGGCGGGTTTAAAAAAAAATCTTATTCAATACGCAGCGGATACAAATAATGGAAAGGGAGGGGGGAATCCAAACAAGCAATTGAAGGCAAATGTAACGGAATTCAAAAATCTGTTGAGGGTGACGAGAGACCTGGTCAACTAGTCGTAGAGTTCTCGTTTAAATTCGACGAAATGCTCACATCATTTTTTTTTTTTTGTTTTTGTTATCAAGACATGACGTCATTATTTCCTTGGAAGCCGTTAGACTTTGAACGTTTATGACTTTGAAATGTTCGTCATCCAAATGATGCGCTTCGCTGCGATGTACGGCGGAGTTTGATACTCTTTATTATTAACGATTAGATAGTTTTTACGACGGAAATTTGCGTAATTTGACTAAAAGATCATTGCCAAAATTTCTCACGCACCTGGAAAGAAAAAAAAAACGGAATCTGGAAAAAAAAAAAAAGAAAGAAGAAAACTGTTTCCCTCTTCTCTTCGACTACCGCATCTCACTTCGTGCTGCGTGACAGCGTCCACTTGGGAACGGCGTGGCGGACTCTGGACGTTAGATTGTGGAAAAAAAAAAAAAGATCAGGTGTGGTCATCAGACGGAGAAGTGGTAGGCGAGAAAAAAAAATGGCGGAAGTAAAAATAAAAGAAGGGTCTTTCATCCCGCCCTGAAAGATCCCGTTATTACGCGACAGCAGCACAAGACCCGCCGCTTGGCATTTATCAAAAAGGAAGTGCCCACTTGGATCGTTTAACATCATACACGACAATCTATCACATCTAGAACGTGGAGAACAGAACAAAAAGCAAAAAAAAAAAAAAATCTTTTCATAATCCAGTTGTGTAAACAGAGAAGGTTGGTGGTCATCGCGTTCAACGAAGTAAAAACAAACGCACCATATCAGATTCATCTGTCATTCTTGTGCGTTTTCGGAAACAGAATTTCCCACATTGCAATATCGTATAATGTTTGCAAAGATCCGTTTCAATAATGTCAGAACTTTCCTGGACGATAGATAAAACGGGAGTTTGTTTTATTTTTTTCACGGGAGTTCAATCACTTTTCAAGAACGGTCAGCAAAAAGATGTTTAGGTAAACGAAAAAGAATTTTGTTTTCTGACCAGGAGGTGGGCGTCAATTTTTACCTGCGCAGACCATAAAGAAAAAAAAAAGTGAACGTCCTTTTTCACTTATTGTCGAATTGCCTGTGATTTGATATAATTCGCTCGCAAATCGTTTTTTTTTTACTGCGATCATATCAATGAGATGGAGTAGGTGATATCGAGTGTAGTTGTTTGCTCCTCGATGGGCTTGATTTACGTTCTAGTGTGTGAAGAGAGAGAAGCCCATCCAGAGGGAATGGACCCTCAAAACGAATGCCCTGGCCAACACTCAGATTTTCAGCGTCAAAGTCAAGGACCTTGCGGGACTCACACGAACGGTTGCTGCCCGTTGATGTATGCATACAATAAATCGTGTTAAAAAAGAAAGTATTTTCTTTTTACACAAACGTGCACCGTTAACGCTTTTAAAAACAAAATATTCTCTGAAAGAAACAAAGAAAACGATGAATGTTTAAGGGTAACATAGCGTTTGTTTTTTAAAAAATGCAAATTGGCAAAATGCGCGTTCTAATTTGTATGTGAATACGTTCTCCATTTCGACGCACATCATCAATCATCAAGTGCCAAATGCAAGTTCTTACGTTTGTTTGCTTAAAAAAAAAAAAAGATGCAAAGAGCAGGAAGTCTGTCATGATGGAGGTCGTAAAAAACGCACGACAATTGGTGAAGTCATTAACAACGAAAAATACAGGGCGACTAACGTATTGTTCTAGTACTACATCAACGTGACGTCCGCACAAGTTTGCCCGCCTCCGTTATGCGTGTCATGGTGAAAGAAAAGAGCATCTCATTGTCGCATCGGCGCAGTTTCAAACGCGTTTGTTTACAAACTATTATTCAACGCCTCACGCGTTTTTATTTTTTGTCACCGCCATTGGAAATAAATCAAAAAAGAAAATGAAATTGCCCTCTTTTTTTTTGACGCCATAACAAATAGGAAAAAAAAATGGCTACGGTTAAAGAAAACATGCGGTTAAATAAACAAAACGGAATGCGACACCCAACGGGCCTTTCCTTTCGTACAAGAAAAGATTCGCAGTCCATCGTATTTCCTCACCCCATTAGGTCAGGCCCCTTGTTGTTGGTCATCCCTATTGGTTGCCGAAAAAGTGACGTTCCAGACATTTTTAAAGCTACAGAAGAAGAGCGGAACACGGGCATCTTTCCTTTTGCTTGTAATTCTTCGTTAAAAAAATAAGGGACAGATTATTGTCCACGGCGGTGTGACGAACGGAAGATTAAAAATTTATGATGAAAAACGGTTTTTCATTTCCCTGCGGCCGATATTGCGAGGCTGAGAAATTTAAACACGATAATTTTCACGAGAAAAAAAAAGAGGAGGAGAGTTGGATGCCGCTGAAGCATCAAAGAAAAAAGGCCAGTGATCTCTTCTTTTTCATCGTCTTCACGCGCCGTTGATTGTGCAGATTTGTCATCCTAACACGCGCTTCCCTGAATACAATCAGCTATTTTTTTTTTTTTTTTTTTAAATTGGGAAGGAAAAAGAAAAAAAGCGCACATCCACAATGAATTCAAGGGGGAAACGCAAGATGTATCGCAGTGTAAGTTGAATAGCAAATGATACGTAACAGGTGTATCCCGCGTGATTCAACAAACGAAATAATATCGCAGATTTAATAAAAAAAAAAAACGGCGTACAGTTCGTGTAAAGTAGTAAAATGACGAAGAAGATGAGCGCGGCTCTGATTCAAACAGTCAAGTGCCATGATGCGTGAGTTGATACATTCTATGCTTCCTTCCTCTGCACATCTATACACCCCAGGAACCACACGACCATCAAGAGCTGTTATAAACGCAACCAAACTGGCAGCTGCTGGAAACAAGAGGATCTTCTCCCTGTCTCTTCCCCCCCTCCTTGTTGTTGTTTTTAGGGGGAGGGAGTTTCAAAAAAAAAAAAAAAAAAGAACTTGCGTTTCGCTTGGAGGCCCGCTCCGGTTTGTCGAGTGCAGTGGCCGGCTGTATATAAGAGGAGGCGCATCGTTACAAGTTCCATCAGTTGCAGCACTTCCGTCGTACGCAGTAGTAGTACTAGTTCCTTGTCTTGTTGTTTCGAATCGTAGAAAACAAGAGAAGAAAACAAGCGAACCAATCCCTTTCGTTCCGACATTTGAAATCATCAAAGTGCTTAATTCCAATATTCGGTGCTTCGAGAAAAAATTTGCTCATCGTTCATCACAAATCGGATTGCAGATCAACGGCGGTCGTGTAGACATTTGAATTTTTTGAAATTCCCACCTCAACTATCGATACATTTGCACAGGTAATGATTTTTTGAGCGGTGGGGACAGTAAAATTTGAATTGAGGCTTTAAAAAAAATTTAATTGGGATTTCAAAACGAAGGTGAATCGATCCGCTAGAGTTGATTTTATTAATCCCCCCACAACCTTGTAGCGTGCCAGCTAAACATAAAAGAGAAATGGGTTTATTCCTTTTTTTTTTCGGTGCCACCGGGCACCTAATTATCCAATACGGAGAAGGGTCTATAAGACTGTTACAGTAAGTCTAACACGTAGACAGAGAGAGAGGATGAGCCAGCGTGAAATGTTGCCACTGGTCATGTTAAGAAAATTCGGATCAACGGCCTTTCGCTTTACCTCCCGGCTCGCTCGATCGAACTCGAGCCCTCTCTTTCAGACTTTGTATCAACGACAGATGCACTTGTTTTTAAAATGTCTGATCGTTAAGATTACGCAAAAATGCAACTCAACGTAAGAAAATGGTTTCTCTCTTTTTTCCAGCTTTTGATATTTTTTCGCATGTAGAGTTTTTCAACAGGTCGTTAAACTGTCCAGTAAATCGTAATAAATGAAAGGAAAAGGGGACTGCTTAATTTATGGTTCCGAAGAGGGTCAACAGCTTTGTTTTGCTAACTAGTCTCTTATTCTTCACACTGTGAATGACCGTCATTTAAAAAAAAAAAAATGAATAACAGCTTCTGGTTGATTATGAGCTATTCAAATGTCTTCCATGCACCAGATAAGACTTCAGCAAAGAAATGGTGGGGGCAAAGGAATTCTTTTTCATTCAATATTTGGTATACGTTAACGGATAGCCACCTGACGCTTGATTCAATCATAATTGAAAAAAGGTATTCTACTTGGGGATAATAGCGGACAGACGAACTTTTCTCACAGTTACAGTAATACGATGCGCTGTTAAAAACCCGGCCTTTTTTTTCGAGAGCTTCATTTGGGAAAAAACGAACATCGAATTGCGATGGCCACGGAAAGAAGTAGCCCCCAATGTTTTCAAAATAAGGTGAATCGGTCCTACCTTTTGTTGCGTAGTTACGGTGGTTCTCATTCGGTTCCCACAACAGTCGCAGTGTCGTAAGAATATTCTCCGTAACGGTGAATTATTCTTTCACTTAATAAAGCCAGCGTTCCGCAAACGATGCGAGCCACACAGGGACTTCCATCATCGATGCGCTTCGCTTATTTTCCAAGGGTCTACTCGATCATCTTTGTGTCATGGTCGCAGCTCATCATCCTAGTACCATAACATAAGAATTCATTATAAACACCAACTTTTAGTGGCCGACAGGAAAACAATCAATTCAACTACTACCATTTCTTATTATTGTAGAGTTTGGGTCCTTGTCATTAAAAATGATTGATAATTATAACCTGTAAAAATAGAATAATCAATCCAAATGAATTTCAATTTTAAATGAACCTTGTTTTTATTCACTTTGTTAGCGGACCATGGGTGCGACCGGGTTACCGCTGCTTTACACAGCCATTTTGTTGGCCCTCAGCGTTTCCTACATTCAAGGTACGTACCGGAAATCCAATTTTCCTACATTACCGAATGCAAAAACAAATGGGTTAAAGAAAAAAAAAAAAAAAAAAAAATACGGGAAGTTGCTTTTTTGTACGAAAAAAAAAAAAAATAGCCAGTCTGATATGTTTTCATCGTAACTGGAACTTTCCGCCTCGATGGATTTCATATGGGAAAATTGCAGTAGTCACCACCACATTGAGAAAAAAGCCGAATGAATTCGATATTGGCAAACGGAATTTGACCACCACAGTTGTGAATGATGGTCAAACTACCGTCACTTTTGCTTTGCTCAATTGTCGATTCCATTGAAGCCATAACGAGACAAACGACTGACGAACCCAACTATGTCTAACGATTGTTTGTGATGCATTTTGAAAATAATAATAGGACGGGTCGGTTTTGAGAAGCTGTCGGAAATGGACTACCGAGGCAACACTTACTACACGATCCGCAATTTGTCGCTCTACGAATGTCAAGGATGGTGCAGAGAAGAGCCGGACTGTGCGGCGGCGTCCTTCAGGTTTGTTTTCGTTTTGACATTCACGAATGATGGACGACTGGACAGTCGTGGAAAAGGCGCAATCACGCGACAACAAGAAGAACCCAACGTTAATTGCAAAGTCGTCAGCAGTTGATGATAATAATACCTTTTCTTTTTCCCTTTGTTTAGTTTTGTGGTCAACCCACTGGCGCCCATCCAGGAGACCGTGTGCCTGTTGCAAAATGAGACGACCGGGGCCAGTCCCACCGTCACTCCGCAAAAATCCGTCTCCACTTATTACATGATCAAGCTCAACATCAGATCAGGTACGATAAACTTTAATTACCTCCTTTTTTTTTAATGTCCCAGAGACATTAGTGTAACGGTAAAAACATCATCCATCATCACACGTGATGGGTCTATGGCGAATTAGATTAGAAAGCCAACGATCCAGTCTTGGTATCGATTTTCCGGTTAGGCAATCTTTGAGATGCAGGCCGTCTGCGTGACATGGGAAAAAAACGCAGTTTTGATTTAAAGTTAAATCAAAAATACAAAAGCAAAGTTTAGTAGAGTTTAGTAGAGAAATCCTCAGCTTTTCACGAAATAAGATGTAAACGAAATTACACGACTTGCGCGTGCCCGCGCAGCTTATGTCGTTTTCCAGCTCGCCAAAGCGTGAACGAATCCGTAAAATCCACCGGTTTTTTTTTTCTTTTTCGACGATAGGGCGTAAAGCGGGGAGCTTGAGAGTGTCTCACACGAAGGCCAGTCCAAGTCATTCACCTCCAGGGGCTTCGAATTTATTTTGTTCTTGGGCTTTTATTATTATTTCTGAACTGGTTGAGACTCTTGTGGACACATACAATAGCCGTGTACCGGAACCGAATGACGGTCGTCAATGATACGCCAAGTCCATGTAGTCTATTATTAAATGCTTTAAAAAGAACTGGTACCGACTTGGGATGAAAAAAGCGGAAGTCAAATGTTTGTTTAGTCAGCGTAAATCATAGTCACCATTTTCGCGAGGAGTACCAAGCGATTCGACTCATTGCCATCATTCCCATATCGAGGCGGCGACAGTCAGTGTAGAATCTTCTTTGCTTCGTTTTTTTTTCAGCCGGGATTCATTTGCCGTATCGCCGGATTAGTACTGTAAAAAAAAAAAAAAAAAGTAAATTGCAGATTAAACGACACACGAGAATGACTTCCGCTACAAAGGCGGATGGCATGTTGGAACAAGGTGCGGAACTAATGGTACCTTGAAATCGAAATGAAAAAAAGGAATTGACGTGTTGGTAGCCACGCACAAATGCGTTCGTTTACGACGTAGTTTTGCCTTTCTTTTTGCATCGTTTATTTAACACTCGGCCAAACAAGTGCTACTGTCTCCCTTCACAACTAGCTGGAAAAAAAAATGATTAAATAGCAAACATGACGCGTAAAGTCTTTTCATAAGCTGGAATCTTTGTCTAAAAATTAATTAGAGAATGTATGCAACCGACCGTGGACTTTTGAGAGAGTGCCAAACAAGATGCTTCGCGGTCTGGACAACGCTCTCATCTTCACAGCTACCAAAGAGTCTTGCCTGGCCGCTTGCCTCAACGAGGTACGTAAAAAAATCACGTTTAATCTAATTATAATGGGAAATGAATTCAAAATATTTAATGTAGAGACGATTCGTTTGTCGGTCGGCCGAGTACAACTACATCACAACCAAGTGCCACCTCAGCGAACATGACCGACGCTCTGTCGATGACAATGTCGAATTGGTAGATGCCCAAGGAGTCGACTATTTTGAAAATCTTTGCTTGAAAGGTGTGAAACTATTACTTAAAAAAAAAAAAGGAAAAGACCAAAATTCAAAATGAATTACATTTCCAGCTGCTGATGGATGTCGTGGAGTTCGCCAGTACGCAGTGCCGTCCGTCGGTGTAGCCGAAGATCGTGTGGCCCAACACGCCGACGTCTATTTTTATGTCGACAAAGAACTATTGGTAACAATCGGTGGTTTTGTTTTCCATTAAATAGCTGGTAATTTAATGAGACGCGGTCGATACTCTTGCATTTTCGGTGAACCGCGTCCTGGACAGCAAAAAAATGTTGAATCAACAATAGTTTAACCGCAGAATTTGATTGTTGTTTTACTTCAATCCATCTTGCTTTCTTGCGCCATGTTTGATTTGATCTCTTTTGGTGGCATTGACGATGACAGGCCAGTAACGAAGCAGCTTGTCAACGCGCCTGTCAAGTCGAGAACGAATTCCTTTGCCGTTCTTACTTGTACAAAGAGAGCTCCGCCGGTCTAGAGTACAATTGCCAGCTGTATCATTTGGATCATTTCTCCCTGCCCGACGGACCGACCACTTTCCTGACCACGGACCGACCGCTGCTCGACGACGGAGAGCCTGTCGGCAAGTTCGTCGAGAACGTCTGCATCAGTAAGTTATTTGAAATCCTCTAAGAAAACATTAAAAAAAAAGAGAGAGAGAAGCTTCTATATAATTCTCACCATCTTGTACGGTCGGTTAAATCTTTGAACGCTCATCTTGGGCGGGCACGCTGCACATGCGTGAGTTACACCGGCGAGCAATGGGAAAAAAGAATAAAGAAACCCACAGCAGGGAGTTGGTTGACCCTTCGCAGTCATCCATGAATTACAAAACGGCCGGCGTGTTACAGTGGCCGGGCTAAAAGCGAGGAAAAAACAAAAATATTCGAATTGTCAGTATGGAACGAAAGCTTCCCAGCACTTGTGAAAAAATCTCATTTCAATTAAAAGAGTTAAAATGCTGGTGGGGGTTGATGCGCTTTGACGCAGATGGACCTTAAAGAAAAGATACCGTTAAAAACCAACTATTCATAGTTTTGCATGATGATGCGGTCTGTTGCGTCTCTGTTTTTCTTCGGCAAAATTACAAGCCCAACAAACGATTGTTTGTCGCGGTTACCGAGAATTCAAAACACTTGAAAAAAAATAATAATAAATTCCAGAAACCAAATAGAAAACATAACAAGTCAACAGGCCTGACGGTTCATCCGCGAAGTTCAATGAATTCCAGACGCTTTATTACAGCCGAAAACAAAAATGCTAGATGTTTCGCAATTTTTTTCACTTGTTTGTTCACAGTCTAAACTGTTTTGAAAGCTATTCAAATCCCTAAAATTTCAAGCGAAAGGAAGCAAAAAAAAAAAAAAAAAAAAAAAAGACTGCGCAATTCGTAACTCATTTTCCCATGGTTTTTTTGGTCAAAATCCTGGACGGAAACAGCAAACGGAGGGAGAGAATCCCCTTGACAAGACAATAGTTACACCATGCCAGGTTGTTATCTGCCTTAACGTGAGTTATGTCTTCTTCTTTTCCCGACTTCTTCGGGAAAGCCGCAATGATTTTTTTCGGTGGGAAGTGGTCAACCACCCACAAAAGGACACGGTCACAATGACGAAAACTCTTCTAATAATTGTCCTGGACAAGGTTGCTACTCATCCCCCCCCCCCCCCCAAATTTCTAGACCCATATGTTGAATCTAATTAGTTCACTTTCACATTGTATATCACTGTTTAGGGGCAACACGCAAGCTCGGCTAACTAGTGTCTTTTTTCTTTCTGGAAATGGTGGAACATTAGAATCAAACAAAGTTTTTTTTTATTCCCCTAAAGCGCTGGACAAAACGAGGGGGGGGGGATAAAAACGCCCATTAATGTCTATTCTATCCCGGGAGCCATAGCTTAGAAATACTGTGGGAATAAAAGTAAGAGAGCAGTGCGCCGCTCCAGGTGATTTAAAAGCAAACAAGGAAAAGGAAGGACGGGGGGCATCAAAATAAAAGATTGCGCGTGAATGAGTGATGAAAGAAGTCTTTGTGCATACAAGGAAAAGACTAACGTACTATTTGAAAACATAGGTCCTGATGGACTTGGTGAACTTACTGGACAAGAGGTCGTCAGTGGTGGAGGTGCCGGCGGACCCATCAGCGGAAGTCTTACTGGAGGAAGTGGATCTGGAACAGGTGGCAGTCTTAATGTAGGCAGTGGAATTGGAGGTGGCACAACCGGCGGAAGTGGAAGCACTGGAACTGGAGGAAGTGGAAGCACTGGAACTGGAGGAAGTGGAAGCACTGGAACTGGAGGTAGTAACACTGGAGGAAGTGGAAACACTGGAACTGGAGGTAGTAACACTGGAGGAAGTGGAAACACTGGAACTGGTGGAAGCAGTGGAACTGGCGTCAGCACACCTCGTCCAACTCGTCCTACTCGACCAGGTCTCAACGTTGGATCAGGTATCACGGCGGGCAGTGGAACTACCGGCACTGATGGCACAGATTTCACTGGAATCACCAGCGGTGGATCAGGCGGAATCAGCAGCGGAGGCACAGGCGATTTAACTACCGCCACCGAATCTGATATCAACTGTGATCGTACTGGAACTTGTTACGATGGTAATCAATCCTCCTCTCTGTCCTATTATTTTTTAAATATTAAATATGTGCTAACATTTTTCTAGTTGGAGTCCATTGCCGTGATACCAAGATCGAGGTCCTGATTAAAACCAACAAGCCATTCAGCGGCCGTGTTTACGCCCTTGGCAGAAGCGAGACTTGCAACATCGATGTTCAAAATAGCGATAGCTTCCGGCTGGATCTCTCCATGAACGGCGGCGATTGTAACACGCAATCCATGTCTGGCATGTTTACCAACACGATCGTCCTCCAGCACCACAGCGTTGTCATGACTAAAGGAGATAAAATCTACAAGATTAAGTGTACTTATGACATGTCGCCGCGTAACGTTTCCTTCGGAATGATGCCCATCAGGTTATTTCGTTTGGCAACATTTGTTTTTGAATTCTCTTCTATCTAATCATATCATTTTTTACCTAAAAAAACAGAGATCCGGACATGATCAGCATTACTTCAGCTCCTGCTGCACCTCCTCCACGTATACGTATCTTGGATCCCAGCGGTGGAGATGTCGAGACTGTTCGTATTGGAGACCGACTCATTTTCCGCATCGAAATCCCCGGCAACAGTAAATATCTACATTTTGCGCAAATTTGCAACATCAATTTGAATGAATTGATTATTCAAAATTACTTTACTATTATTTACAGCTCCCTACGGTATTTTCGCCCGCAGCTGTCTTGCTATGGCCAAAGACTCTAGAAGCACCTTCCAGATCATCGATGATGATGGGTACGACCTAGAAAAATGAATTTAAATCATTAAATACTAATTCCATTGTTTGAGTAGTTGCCCAACGGACCCCTCCATCTTCCCTCGCTTCGTGCCCGACGGTACAGCTTTGCAGAGCACCTACGAGGCTTTCCGCTTCACTGAGAGCTACGGAGTCATCTTCCAATGTAACGTTCGCTATTGTCTCGGACCTTGCGAACCGGTAAGATCAAGCCAATTAAATTGAAACGGAGAAAGTGAACTAAAAATATTCAATAGGCTAACTGCCAATGGGGAAGAGATACCATGGAATCATGGGGACGTAAACGTCGTAACGCCGAGACACCAGAAAAGACCGAAGAGGACATGACATTGTCGCAGGAAATCCTCGTCTTGGACTTTGGAGATGATGAAACCAAATTCAGCAACAGACAGACAGCTTCGTTGCCTGCCAACTTCCCTAACAACAGTGAGAAATAGCTAAAATTACTGGAAAATTATGACAGCATTATCATTTTTAATTCATTTTAAAAAAATAGGTACTTACACTGTCCACGAAGAAACAGTTACCGTATACAACAGCACTTGCCCAACCAAAACATCCGTCCTCGCGCTGGCTGTTACCTGTGCTCTCCTGTTGTTGATGTACATCTGTACGGTTTTCTACTTCCTCATGCGTCGCTGGTTGGGGCCCGACAAGAGGGTCTAAATTACTAGCCCATCCTACAAAAGAATTAATCCTATCTGAAAGCAGACATTCCAAACGTGAGGTCTTTTTTTTCCTTCAACACAATCGTTATCCATTATGCCGTCATAACGAAATTTTTTTTATGTCCATTCTTTTTTTTTTTATCATTCGCTTGACTTTTTACGACAGTGCTTCACGTGAATTCTGGTTACCTTTTTTTTTATGCTGGACCTAGGGAACTGGTCCGTCAGTAATTTATTATCCTATTTAACCATTTAGGTGTTTCAAAAACCAGCCCAGGGCATTTTGTCGAGGGGTGCTTATGGCAGGTCCCCTGGTTTCTCTAGCACTTGTTTTGTAAATATGTTTGTTTTGGGGGGACGTCTGCAAAATTTTTAATATTCTTGGGAAACCGGGTGTAGTTGGAAAACCAAAAAACCGCTTGAGTTCTGGAGTGTTTCTTATTCCTTAATGTTATTTTTTCTCCCCAGAAAAAGACTTTGTCAACAGTTTAAATAAACTGAATCACCAATGTTTAATCTGAAATCATACAATTATTCTTTTTCCATTTCAAACTGTTTCCGAACCATCATAGCAATTTCTGTTATTTTGTCGGGTAGAAGGAGATCTTTGATCTAGTTTTGAAAATTCAAGATTTAAACAAACAGTTTAGATGATGATGACTTTACATTTTAAGCTAGTACCTCAAACCCAGCATTTATGGAGGCGTCGTAAGCGTGCATAATGCTAGTATCGTAGATCATCATCTTGCACTGCGCCAAAGCTGTTACGCAATTTCTTAAGCGGCTTATGGCTTGTCGGTCGGCGTGTGGTACTGTCTGCAAAAACACAATTATTGCTGTGGACAATTAAATTGATATTTCCTAGTACATACCTCCAGATTTTGAACGAATCCACCAGCAGCATCTTCATGGAGCGTAGGGCAGATCCAAACGAACCCGTTATTGCCCATGATTATGCTTGCGCCACAAGGTAAGTTGTGGAAATGTGTTTTCTGCCGCCGTATTAGTGATGGGCTCACTTTTACCAAACATCCTTGAGAAAGCTATAATGGAAATAGACGAAAAGTTATTTCATATTTACTAACCTACTACTAAATTTGATTACCTTTCCATATTTCATACTTCTTGTGTGCAAAGAAAGTGCTCCATCATTAAAGATATTTTGAACCTCTGCACTGACTAAATCACCTTCTTTTAAATACTGCCTCATTGATAATTCATCTTCTGCTGATCTTCTTCTCTAAACATCTTTTTATTTTTATTTGTAATTGTTATGAATCAAAATCTTTTGATACCAGTTCACCACCAGGCAAGTTGACAGACTGAAGTAAAAGCACAGAATCTAATCTTGCATTAGTGTCCAGCTTCCATCGTTTTTGTGAAACTTCGGTAATCCTTCCAATAACCACATCTCCTATCTCTCCATGGTATCGAGACTTTAATGGCCTCACTGAAATGAGCTGGTTAACTCTCTCAACTACGCCAGCAACACTGGCATATAGGCAATCATCTTGCATGTATGTACCATGCCCTCTTTACAAAACATTGTATAAGTTAGCTAAGAATAAATGTGTGTTGAATAAGCCTTTTACCTCATGAACCCAGTTTCTTTCGTGATCAAGGAGCCAGGCGTGACGAGATGTTTGGGCTCAGCAGAATCGGCAACGATATCAAAGAGTGGCACTTCTGATGCCAATCGTATGTCTACCATTTTATACCCCTTTCAAATTATGCTACTTTTAAAATCTTAAAGAAAAACATCCCCTAGTGTATTAACTTTTGTATCTTCACGTGGTGTGGACGTCTGCTACGTTGCCCATAGCATTGCGAACCTTTCATTATATTTATTTAAATAAGTTGAAAGAAATATTGTTTTGGGAAAACAAGTTGATACAATAAGTATTTGAGAATGCTCTGTTTAATTGTAAATAACAAATTGAGTTGAATGCCAAATCGAATTAAAAATTTGGCTGAATTGATTTAATAATTTGCTCACCAGATGTCTGTTTGTTTATTTTTGTATAACGATTCATTCGCTTATTCATGTAAATGTCACTTATTTGCCAAAAAGCAATATGCAGGATTTTCTCGACAACATGCGTTGCTGGGCAAGATCGTCTTTATATCCTTCGCGCGATTGCCCGCAAAGGTTGGCAACGCAACCTTGTCCCACGTTCAGCTCTTCATCTACCCCGTCCCGAAATGGAGGACGGCGGTGATGATCTGCAGAAAACGGAACTGTTAAGGACACTCGAAAATTTCAAATGGCTCGGGAACAAGGCTCCCTGCTTCCCTGTGAATGGAAATAAGGTTTGTTTTTATTTATTTCTTATTTAAAACACTGCTCTTAGAACATTTGTTGTGCTTTTAGACCTATGTTTTGTCAGGTCCAGATGATTTCTACAAAACACTTATTGGAAAAACTAGTCAAGCAAAGCGGAGAATCACATTAGCATCTCTGTACCTTGGAACAGGTCATCATGAAAATGAGCTTGTCAAAACAATTGAAAGTACCTTGAAAAGGAACCCTGATTCTAATGTTAAAGTTCGTGTGTTATTGGATGCCACAAGAGGATCCAGGGGGGCTAAACAAAATTCTCGCACTATGCTCCTGCCACTACTGCAATCATACAGCCAACAGTGTTCAGTCCATTTTTATCATACCCCAGCACTGAGAGGACTACTAAAGAAAATCCTTCCAGAGAGGTGGAATGAAGTTGTAGGTCTGCAACACATGAAGATCTATATCTTTGATGATTCTCTACTTATTAGTGGCGCGAACTTAAGCCACGATTACTTCACGAATCGTCAAGATCGATACCTCGTTGTAGAAGAATCTAAAGAATTGGTGGATTTCTTTGACCAGCTTGTAGAAACTGTTTGTCAATTTTCCTTCCAAATGAACGAAAACAACCAGCTCAACTTGAATTCAGATTTCCCTCATCACCCATGTGATTCCAATCAGCATGAATTTACACAAGAAGCAAAACAGAGAATTGAGAACTTATTTGAAAAGCAACTGAAAGCGTCCTCCTCGGTATTGCAATGGCCGAATCCCTACTCATATGACACCTGGATCTTTCCCTTTGTCCAAATGGGACAATTAAACATTTATATGGATAACATCTTAACTCGCGAGATCCTGGAAAAGGTGCCAAAGAATGCCGAATTATGTTTAGCTACCGGCTACTTTAACCTTACTCAGGACTACATGGAGAGTTTGCTGGAACACTCTTCGCCAAATATTCATATTTTAATGGCACATCCGCTGGTAACCTTATTTTTAATGATTCCTGCAAAATTTGTGCATTTACTTTAACATTTTCAATAGGCCAATGGATTTTTCGGTGCCAAAGGCTTTGCAGGCGGAATCCCATCGGGTTATACGTTACTGGCCTACCAATTTTATCGGCGTGTAGTAGATAAAGCGCTGGAAGCTCGTATCCGATTGTGGGAATATCAACGGCAAAACTGGACTTTTCACGCCAAGGGCCTATGGATCTCTTTCGGTCGAGAAGATCCTCGACCATCTTTTACTCTAGTAGGATCTCCCAATTTTGGTAAGAAAGTCTTTTGCATCACATCAAACGCAAATGACTACGAGTTCTTCTTTTTGTAGGATATCGTTCCGTTTACCGAGACTTGGAAACGCAGCTGGCAGTGGTGACCATCAACTCTAGCCTTCGCGATCAGCTACATCAAGAGCGAAAAAATCTTTATCAACAAGCGGAGCTAGTCAGTGCCACCACTTTCGATCAGCCAGAAAGAAAGATACCTCTTTGGGTTCGCGTCGTCATTAAAGTGTTTCGTCGATTCTTTTAGTCGAGAAACAACAACAACGTAATTCTAATATGTTGTTGTGTTGCACTCTGCACCGGTTGATCCTTGTGCCACCATATCCAAGTTTTGGCCTTTCTATGCAATATGATCAAGGGAAAATAGAAATAAAATTGTATTTACATGTACCGTGTGCTGAATTGCAATATTGCATTACATTACACTAATATTAGTGGACTAGATTAGATTCATTACATCCGCATTCGTGTTATGAATGCTTGTGCACTTAGTTCAAGGGGAAATGCTTGAGTGAACCCTTGTGTGGTGAGGGATCTAAGCGACAAAGGCTGTCATAATCATTAGAGAAGTTACAAAACGTACTCTCTAACTGACTAAGACCATTGCCAACAGTTCAAATTACACAATCCGTTAAGGTCAGAAGCCAGAAGGGAAAAAAACAGGGTATCATGTTTGGACCGAGTGGCACCGGTCACGTAAAACTAATAACGACACAAGGAAACGGCTGAATGTTGCTTTCTAAGAAATTGTAAAGCTAGACTCGAAAAAGGAAATGCCAACAACAACATCCATATACCGTTACGTGAGCTGAATTTACAAAATAATGCTAACGTAGTTACTCGGTTTGACTTACGTCTTCTTTGACCCAGGAAGGCTCATTTAAACTAACACTCGCACCCAAATAAATTCAAAAAGGTTGCAAAATTTAATTGTACAGTGGCATATTGAAGCTGTGTCCTATTTGAAGAAGGCAAACTCCCCCATGCCACAGTGAATCAATCTTCCAGTTCTTGACGACTACCGATTACTCATTAGAAGTAACGCTAGTGCTTTTGATAGAACTGGACAACCCGAGGTTTGAACTCGGGAACTCATTGTAACGTATCACGAGTCCGCAGCGCTAACCGATATACCAACAGCCTACACGTCATTCTTAACAAGCAAGGGCTAGGGTTGCGCAGACCTTTTTTCAAACACCAACTTTCCTTTTTAAGCTTAAAAAATATTTCCAAGCTGACTTTTATATAGAAAAAAATCGTGGTCCTATCGAAAATGAATGGTTTTGCGATTTGTAACGGTGGTTTCTGAGAAATAACAAATACAACTCGTGCAAAATGTGGCAAAAATCGTTGAAAATTTGTGAATCTCGTTCACATAATTTTGACTAAGATTTTGGCTACACTAGGGCCATACTAATATTACATTTGCTTTAACTTGATTGTAGTAGGAGGCAAAAAATCCTTTAGGACTAAAAATTAAAGGCTAGTAAGCGAACAATAAAAAAAATTCGGCACATTACTTGAGCTTTGGTTGTCCAGCAGGAATTCGTTGGAGACACACAGAGGCAGAAATCGAACTACTCCGGCGCAATAAAAACCATTTATAGCTCAAGCTATCCGTGAACAATTCAAGGTGGAGTGATGTAACAAAAAAAAAAGGATGCGGCCATCATGGATTTTTGGTTCCTCCTCCCCCTTCTCTTAATTACACTGACAACATCCCTACCTAGAATTCTCAGAACTGTCGAAATGAAAAAAAGGTTCAAACCAAAGCAAAATGCCGATGGGGTCGAAACATATATCTACCACAAGTCCCCCGCAACCGCTATGATTCTTTATTCATTAGCTCCAATGTTTCATTTAATCACACAGGCATGAAGTTTACGTTACCTCATGAGACCGTACCAACATTAATAGTTTTAAAAACCCCAGCGAAGTTAAAACTGATGTAGGAATAATAAATGCCAAACTTTTTAACGCTTATAAAAACAAAGATAATTTGGCTAGCTGACAACCTTTATATACTTACAAAGACTTAAAAACAGATGCTGTTAAAACACAAATGCGCTCAATCGACTAGGAACTGTAATCTCTATGTTTATACCAACGAAGTTATGAATCGTCAATGGTGCAAGACATGGACCTGCAAGTGGGTGGTTGTTCCGGATAGCTGACTTGGATGTAGGTGTGCACAGCTTTCGTTTTCTCGTCGGTAATCCAGTTGACGGTGACGATGGTTCCAGGAAAGTTGTACGAATACGATCCCTTGGCAGCCACTCCGATATCTTCAGGTTTGGTACCGAATTTCTTCACTTTCCCATTGTCGTAATCTTCGGTTCCATCGGCCATGTCGAAACTACTTAACCAAGTTAGCCACACAATTTCGTATCTAAAAACTTTAAAAATATGTAACTTACTCATACACATCATTGTCATCTACGTTGATTTCGTTGGTTGATGAGGTTATGGCAATGTCTTCCTTGTCGTTGGTGGGTGCTGCAACAACCACAGCGAAGAGGGCCACAACAATCGTCTAGAAATAAATAAAATTTTGAATTAAATTCAAAATAAAAAACGAAAAATAAGAACTTCTGATAGACGTACGATTCGCATCTTCAAGATTTGAAAGGCTCTGGTCTACTGGAGAAAAACAAAAGATGATCTTCCTGTTGGCTTTCTGTTTATATACGATTCACGCACACCTGGGCTGACTAACGGTTATGCAAAAATCTGTGGTGACCTTTACATCAAAGACTCTTTCACCGGGGTAACAGTCAGATACAGAAGAGAGAAAGGAGAACAACTGCCGGGGTTCTAATAGCTTAAAAAAACATCAAGGTCTGCGACAGGATTTTTATTGCAAAATAATCCGGCTCATTCAGGGTCATTTCGTTCGTCTATCGCGTATTGTTTTGTGGCTATCGGAATGCACGAAAGCCCAACCTTTACTCGTGTCTGATGAGCAAAAATCGTCCAGGTTTGCCTATGCTTTCGATTGATATTGTCAAGGTGTTGAACAAGGCAATACGAGAAAGTGGGATTCAAGGATGTACAGGTGGATGAATGCTGACGTTTTGGAAGGTAGCAATTTGCGTGCATCACTTTGTTCCCTTTTAAGGTATAATGAGTGTGCGCGATCTTTGGCCTTTTATTTCTTTAGCTTACCATTTTAATAAAAATGGAAATTACAGTGGCACAAGGTGTACCGTATGAGTGAATCTTCGCAAAACTTTCCAGGTTATGAAAGATTCACATGCCAACAACAATTTCCTTGGCCGAGTTACGTAAACATATCAATGTTTAAAATAGGGCTGGGTGTCTGATCTAATTAAAATAAAAGAAAAATATTATTTGAGCAATAAAGTTATAGAACAGTTGAACAAACTAACAAATCGGTTTGTTGCTGTTCCGCACAGGCTTTTACTGGAGACAATGTGCACACGTCTAGCCATTTTATACTCAACTTTCAAAATCAATTGTGAAAGTAAAAGTACACAATAATTCTATCGAAAGGGGAAAACAATGTGGATATACCTGAAATTCACGAGATATCCTAATGGCGTTTCATCCCCTCCACAGCTGAATATGTTTGCATCACACACTGGGGCGACTAACGTAGTGATAACAGAATGAATTGTCGTTGGAGACTATGAGTCTCGAGGCAGGGGTAGAAATGATCATTTCGAATTTCTGTTCCACCACTCTAATATTGCACTTGCAGACAATCTGCAAGGCCACACGTGTGGAGGATAAGTGAGCACTTTTTTCAGGAAGGGCAAGGTCACCTTTGCTTTCGTAAATTCAGTTCCAATAAACTTTTATCGTGGAACAACCCACTGCTGATTGTGAGGAAATGAGCCAAATACAACTTTCGAATAAGATTTAAATGTATTATTTTTTGCTCAAAGACGACACGCAGTAGCTTTCATATGATACAGCCCAACCCTGAATGCAAGCTTTCTATGTACACTGGAACAGTGCTTTGGAAAAAATTATTTACAAAATACAAACCAAGAGGTTATCCAAAGTCGATTACAGAGCTCCAGCAGCTTTCAAATCAGCCAAGAGTTTGACGACATGCTCGGGCATCGGTGGAGGAGTTGGTAGATGATCACCTGTAGCCTGGAATCCCTTCTCATCGGCTACCCAATTAACAGTGATAACAACACCATCAGGGGATGTGTAGGAGTAGGATCCCCTAGACACGGTTCCAATATCTTCAGGTTTCGGACCAACTTGTTTCTGGCTGCCACTTTCTTCAACTTTAGTTCCATCAGCTGTCTCAAAGCTATCATACACGTTTAGTTAATAAAACAATAAAGAATAGAGCAAGATTTAAATTAACTTACGCATAAGTGTAACTTCCATCTGCGTTCGTTTCGCTGTTGGATGAGACGATGGCCACTGGCTCCTGTTGAGCGGCAACGAGAGCCACGAGGATCGCCATAATAATTGCCTTTAAATGTGCAAAGGAGATGATTAAAACGTAATAAAGCTAAAAAAATACTTAAGCAACTTACGATTTTCATTGTAAGAACTAGGAGCTGATGTTGTTCTGAAGACGGAATGAGAGAAGTGTGATGAAATGTTAGACCGTCCCATGTTTTTATACAAAAACGAGGTGATATGGAAAGGGTTTTGTACCGGTGTTACTGAACTTTTACAGTCAACATTGCTTTAAGGATCGGCTTACATGCAAATGAGAGAAAGCTGGAAAAAAAAATGTTAGCAGTTCATTCCGTCTGTAAAGATGAGAAGTGAACGTCTGGCCGAAAAGAGAAAAGACGAGGGTCATCCTTTTACTTTGCGTTGGTTTTGTGCTTTGGCAGTGCTTTCCAAGTTGTTCCATTGCCCACTTTCGTTTCTCGGTAGACCTTCGGTTGTATTGTTGACGGGTTTTTGTTAAAGAGTGACATCATTATTTACACGACAATCACTTGCGGTGTATTTGCTTGCCAATTGTTCACGCTACCGTGAAATGGGTCGTACGTATTTGGAGAAATTCTAGCTGACAAAAAGACCAAGCTGATTTAGGACCCTAGGTAATATTGAATGTACCAAGTTATTTAACGGCATTGAGATTCTTAAAACTAGAAATTTGAATAGTAACAGCATGAAATGTGATTTGGTTTTTATTGAAACAGATATAAGCTTTAAGTGATGCTTGATTCTCCTGATAATGTAACATCCCCATTAGAAATTTGATTAAAAATTCAAGATATAGATAATGTGTTAACATAGAGTGCTATTTTAACATAAGTCGAGTGGCCATCACACAAAGATCTGGATAATTCTTGGTCAGTCTCTCCCAGTCATCCTGTTTGCATATTTCTTTCCCATTTGATCCTACAAAAGTGAGTGTTGCTTCTTTAAGGGAATCAATTGAACGAACGTGCGCCCACGCCATTAGATTAACGGCGTTCTCTAAACTGATGCAAGATAACAAGAATTGGATGCATTCGTCTTTGAGGTCGCCAATGTCGTACATATCGGCTGCAACAAATAAAGGCTGGGCAATTTCCTCGGACAATTCAGGCGATGTTCGGCCCGAGTAAATGTAATGGAGCAATTGTTTAAAAATATCTGGTTTGATATCTTTAATGCAAACTTTTCTCGTGCTCGCTTCTTGCATTCCGCTCTGGAACATGGCAGCGAAGACGGAACTCCTGGCTGACAAAATAGTGACATGGCCGCCGATTTGCCCGTCTTTTTCGGCTGTGCCGAAATGGAATGTAACGTCGCAGTTCAACTGATTGACGTACAAATTAAAGAATTGCATCCGTGCGTTAATCTCGCCAGCAGTTCTTGCAAAGTGGATCACAAGTGTGCAAGGGATTTTCGTTTGTTCCAACTTCAAAAGTGGAGAGGGAATTTTGGCGGACTTCCATTGACCTGGAGAGAACGACTTCAAAGCGACTACTTGACATTCGTCGATGCTGACCCAAACTGCAGTTGGCTTGCCGTAATTATCCTTGCAACAAACGCAACGCGATGACGTGTCCAAGGAGAGTTGGATCGTAAATTCCAAGCCAGGTGAGGAATTTTCCGAGCCAGCACGGAGTTGTTTCGGCTGGCCGGACGTTCGGGAAAGATGAAGGGAAACGAGTCCCGAAATGTGTTTGAGCTGAAATTTCCCCTCTTGGCTTGACATCGTTCTCAGTGGCGTTGAATGTCCCTTGAATTTTAAAGCCACCATCGTCTAGTTCTGTTACCTGAAAATTAGGTACAGGTAATGGGCGTTCTACCGGAGGCAAAGCAGGTCCTATTTAATTTGTTGGACGCGCTTTCTTGATGCAGACACCATGACCGATTGAAACGATCTTCTTGATACCAAGGTCTGCTGTAGTTTTGCTAGATCCATATGTAATAACGGATATCAATAGGATACAGACACATTTGACGCAAACATTAAATTGTCTCGTTACCTTCATGTCTGATCACCCCGAATCTTCTTAGAAATTAAAAAAAAAAAAAAAAAAAGATTATCATGTAAAACTTGAAAATGATAAAAACCACGTAGATTGACCTTTGTGATGCAGCCAAAAACATCCAATCTTTTTTTTACATTCCTTCTCAAATATCCAATAGAATTTTTTCAACGAAATAAACGCATTCAGCTCAGTTTTCTTCACAAGCGAATTTCTTTTTCTTACCTGGTGTCACGGGTAGAGGACAAGAGTTGGCTTCTTAGGGAAAAAAACAAATCTAAAAAGAGTTAAAGAATATTGTGTGATCCATGTTAAACTTTAAACAAAATTACTAAGTGACACCTAGGTTTACCTCTTTAAAACATCAAATGCCGGTAATGGGTACGTTCCCCTAGGAAAACAATTCTATCCCGATTTGCTGAAAGAAGTTTCCTTGAACTTGACGTCGAGCTTTTGTTTTTCAAGCTGTTCTTTTTTTCTTGTTTAGTATCGATTTCAACGAATTTCAAAAGAATACAGACGCATTTAACTCAGGGTGTTACAATTCCTATTACCTCTTGGATGCCGCATGTATTGCTAAATGAAAATAAAGGAGATTTAAAGACAACAACGTTGACCATTTTTGAAATTTAAAATGAAATTACAAAGTGCTGGTATGCAGAAATCTTTTCCTCAGAAAGTCGGTTCGTTTCTTCTGATCTTCTAGTTAACTTTCGCCACTTAAGCGAGGTTGGAGATCACCTTGACGCAAAATGCCCAATAAAACGTGAAATAACGCGTTTAGTGTTAAACGTACAAAATAGCGCACAATCAGTGAAATAAAACACCAACTTCTATTTTTCCCTCCTTACTGAAATACCTTTCTTAGTTGAAGATACTTTCAAATTAAGTGAGATATGAGATAAGAGGGATCCGCGGTCACTTTAAGTCTAGTTCACATCAGCGATAAGAACGTAACTTTATCAGCGAGATAATGGTGAAAACGCCTCGGCTGCAATATTTTGAAGATAAATTCCAAATTATCATTTAAATGTCTGTTTTGCAATTAAACATGGTTGATGTTGATAATCGAATGTCACTAGTTTTAAATATTTACCCTTTCCTTTAGTGATTTGTTGCAAACAGCATGATATCAGCAAGCTGGAAATAAGAATAAATCATCCGCAAACCTACAAGACAAACTCTCTACCTTGATACAACGTGTTTCCAAATTTGAAACATTTAAAAATGAAGATTAAAACTAATACAAAGAAATTTCAAAGTCAAACGATACGACGGGAAATTTCGTTGGGTGAAAGCTAGTTGATTTAACGGAAAATATAATTTATTAGACAACTTATCTAGTACCACTTTCCACTGAAAAATTACACAAACACAAGATAGTGATGTTAAATAACTTATACCGTATAACTATGAAATAAAAATGAAGCAATGGTTTTTTAATTCACCTATTAAAATCTTTTAGGGGCCCTCAAAGTACTCCGAAGTTTCAGTTCTTGTAGCTAGGAGCGGAATAATATTTTTGAGATGCGGTGTAGTAACTAGGGGAGGCATACGCAGTGGTGTAATACTCGGAAGCCTTGGTGGTGTAGCTTGGAGCGGCATATGGCTTAAAAGCCTCGGTGTAGTAAGTGGGAGCGGCGTATGAGGAGGTGTGGTACTCTGGGGCCTTGGTGGTATAGTAGTCGGGGGCAGTGTAGCTTGTAGTGTAGTACACGGGAGCTACAGTGTAGTAGGTTGGGGTAGCATAAGTTGGGGCGTAGTATTCAACTGCTTTAGTGGTGTAGTACTGCGGGGCCTCAGTCTGGTAGTAGCTTGGGGACGAGTACTTCGGAGCCTCAGCGTAGTAAACTGGAGCAGCATAGGTGGTAGTGTAGTAGTCAGCCTTTCCCATAGCGTAGTACTCCGGGGCTTTAGTGGTATAATAAGAGGCAGTAGTGTAGTATTGTGGAGCATCTGTGGAGTAGCCTGGCTTGGCGTACGTGGTGTAGTAAACCGGGGCTTCAGTGTAATAGCTCGGAGCCGAGTAGTATTTTGGAGCTTCTGGATAATAAGCTGGGGTGGCATAGGTTGTTGTGTAGTAGCTTGGCTCGGTGTAGTAAGAAGGAGCAGCAGTGGCATAGTAGGACGGAGCAGAATAATCGTGTGGAGCCTCAGTGTAGTATGTGGGCTCACTGTAGTAAGACCGGGCAGCTTCAGGGTAGTAAGTCGGAGCTACGTAGTACTTGGCCGCTTCTGTTGTAGTGTAGTAGGCAGCGGTAGTGGTAGTGTAACTGGGGGCAGCATAGTACTTGGTGGCTTCAGTGTAGTAGCTCGGTGCAGCGTATGTCGTTGTGTAGTACTCCGGTGCCTTCGTTGTGTAGTATTTGGGAGGCTCAGCGTAGTAGCTTGGAGTAGCGTACGTTGTGGTGTAATAGACTGGGGCCTCTGTGTAGTAAGAGGCTGTGGTGTAGTATTCCGGCGCTTTGGTAGTGTAGTAGCCGGGGGTAGTATATGTCCTTGTATAATATTCAGCCTTCTTGGTGGTGTAGTACTCGGGTGCCTTGGTGGTGTAGTAGGATGCTGGAGAGGTGTAGTACCCGGATGAAGCAAAACCCATCGGCCCAGCCATGGCCAGTCCAGCCATCAAAGAAACAGCCAACAACAGCATTGTGGCATATTTATCTAAAAATTAAAAAAGAAAGCAGCTTAAAGATAAATTCAAAGAAATACCATTATCAAAATCATGCAATTAATTTAAGCAAATGTCAAATCTTATTGAACAAATCTACTGTGAATTCATTAATATGTTTTGTAGTTAGATGTCATGTAGTTATATGTTATGTATAATATGTTCACTATATGTTATTAAGCTTGAAAACGTGATACTTACCCATGATCGTGAGATAATGCTGACTTGATATGGAACGGATGTGCGACGCTCGATTTACTACCGTTGCTGTTCGATGGGTCCACTCGACTGACTTCAAACCTGTTTTGCCTTTTATTTATACGAACTTTTTGTCCCCCTTAATGCACGCCACTAGCCTGTGGCATATGAACAATTGACATATAATATTCTTACCCCACCTTTAATGACGTTGTCGCGTACCTGGTGACATTCTCTTCCCTTTTGGCCATTGGCGATTGCGATTTAAATCCACGTCGTCAGTGAAAACAAGTGTATTTTCAACTGATCGCACATGCGCTCTTTTGTCTTGATTTTCAACAGTTTGTAGGGGAAAATGGATGCCCTGCGGTGGCAACGCGATGTCAACATTGGAATTGCAGGATTAACAACAAATGCCAAAAATAAGTAATTACGATCTTACATTGGCTTCAACTTATATTTTCACTGCACAACAACAATAACACCTAGGCATTGCATGGACGCATCAGTGCCAATATCGGCCGCCAGGTGATATGGAGTATTCTTGCACACCATTAACGGTGCGTGATGCCACACCCTAATTCGTGAGTAAGATATAATAATTGAAAATTTGAAACATTTAATTAAGTTTTTTGTTTTATAATTACCTTGGATGTTATTTATCACTATTTTCTGCATACAGTTCATTTCTTACATTGTAGAATAGTTTCGCCGAATTTAAATGGGAGATGTTTTATGCCGGAAAATCCACGTTTACGTTAGCAACCTGTTTTGGTGCCGTGATTCACGGTATATAATAGTTGCGTGAGCAACTCAACGTAGCGGCACTTGAACAATGACTGGGTATGGCACCCTCCCACTATGGGATTATGGAATACTAGTAACCAAGAGTCTGTAAGCAATTACCAACTCGAAACGTCAAGCGTTGGTATGGGATTGGCCCACCATTCCAATGCAAAACTGAATAGAGATGTAAGAGCTATCAGCTGATGTCAGGATGCATCGAATCAATAGCTGTACTATATGATTCAGTCCATCCTGGCAGGTCTGGAGGTTACGAATAGTGTGTCAGTTCAAGTGCTTAGCGCAACCTTTTTGGCTATTTTCCCTATAACTAAAATAAAAACTGGCAAACCGACACCGATATCTCTGCCGAATATTTTGAGCATACCATAACATAGAAATTTTACTTTGGAAGTAATAATTACCATTAACGGTGTACATGCAACCTGAAAAAAAAATTAAACTGTTATTCAATTACAAATGGATTTTAACCACACAAACAAAACAATGCCTATGAACTAACGCAATGAATCAATGCGGTTCTTCTAGATAACTGAATATAGCGTATTTACTAATGTAGTTCTTACTAATCGTAACGTATAATTTTGTTCTGAAATGGTAACAAAACTTGAATCGCCTTAATCCGGCTTCATGTGATGCAGAATAAAACAAATGGATTTTGTAACGACATAATAGCTGTATTCAACATTAAAATTATAAACCACATTCGTATTATGACGAGTACGTAATGGATAAATACATGGCAGGAATCAATACTCATTTTGGAACGAGGAAAGCAAATTATAAAACAATATCTAATTATCCTTAACTATTGAGTTCGAGGGGCAACGCAATTTTCACGATTAATAATACTTTGGTTGCTCAGTGTAATAGCTGGGAGTGGCGAACGTTGTTGTGTAATAAGCTGGAGCATCGGTGTAGTAATTGGGAGCGGCGTAAGTAGTAGTGTAGTACTCTGACGCTTTTGTGGTGTAGTATTCAGTCTGGTAGTAGCTTGGAGCTGAGTAGTACTTCATTGCCTCAGTGTAGTAGCTGGGAGGGGCATATGTTGTTGTGTAGTATGTTGGAGCTTCAGTGTAATAGTTTGGTGCAGCATACCGTGTGGAGTAGTACTCAGGAACCTTTGTAGCATAGTATTGGGAAGCCTCAGTGTAGTAGGCTGGAGCAGCATACGTTGTGGTGTAGTATTCCGCTTTCTTTGTGTAGTACTCCGGGGCTTTAGTTGCGTAATATTCAGCAGCCTTTGTGGTATAGTATTGAGGGGCTTCAGTGTAGTAAACTGGAGCAGCATAAGTAGTGGTGTAGTACTTAGAGGGCTCGGTAAAGTAACTTGGCGAAGCATACATTGTTGTGTACTCGGCAGCCTTTGTAGTGTAGTATTGCGTAGCCTCAGTGTAGTATGCTGGAGCGGCGTAAGTGGTGGTGTAGTATTCGGCAACCTTCGTAGTGTAGTACTGAGGAGCCTCTGTGTAGTAAGACGGGGCAGCATAGGTTGTCGTGTAGTAGGTAGGTTCCACGTAGTACGTAGGAGCAGCCGTTGTGTAGTGACTTGGGGCAGCGTAAGACTTCGGAGCTTCAGCGTAGTATGTCGGCTCAGCATAGTAAGATGGGGCAGCTGCGGTGTAGTAGGTTGGAGCTGCATAATATTTGGCTGCTTCTGTTGTCGTGTAGTAGGTAACTGTGGTGGTGGTGTAGCTGGGCGCAGCATAATATGTATCGGGAGCTTCAGTATAGTAACTGGGTGTAGCGTATGCCGTTGTGTAGTACGTCGGGGCAGCATACGTAGTTGTGTAGTAAGAGGCTGTAGTGTAGTATTCCGGCGATCTGGTCGTGTAATACTGTGGAGGTTCGGTGTAGTAGCTGGGCGCAGCATATGTTGTTGTATAATACTCGGCCTTCTTTCTTGTATAGTACTCGGGAGCCTTGGTGGTGTAGTAACTGGGCGCTGCATACGTCGTGGTGTAGTAAGGCGCCGGAGTAGTGTAGTATGCAGAAGAAGACGTGCCCATTGGTCCAGCCATGGCCTGTCCAGCCATCTGAGAGACAACGGCCAACAGCAGCATCGCGCCGTAGTTAGCTGAAACAACAAACATAATTTTATTTCCTTCGTCCATCTGGATGTAAAGCAGATTCACACATGCTTATTCCGATTGATTGTAATCAATTCCTACGATTAAATAGTAAAATAAAACGAAAAGTTACCCATCATTGCAATGCTAGAAGACACCAGGTGACAGACAACTGATGGCAGATGTTGTTCAGCTGTTGCCGCTTCCAAGTTGCTTACTACACTGAATCGATACACGTTTGCCCTCTCATTTTATATGCGTCGAAAGTCACCCTGTTTCGATTCATTAACCCTGCGGTTATGACACGTGCACCTGACAGGTAGTGACGTAACAGCCAATATTCTTACCCCACCCTTTCAGCTTTGGCGTTTGTGTTGTCTAGGAACACGTTTGAAGGAGCGCATTATTCGCAAGTTAACCGTACTTGCTAATTCAATGTAAAACAAGGAACACCAACGTGAACATCGTTATCTCTCTCAAACGATGCGCATAATAGAATGGCAATTGTTACTCTTAATGAATGGCAACGTTATAATAAAAACTCGTTTGGCTATTCTTAATTTAACCGCGTGCTGTAAGAGGCATCCACTGATGACAAGGAGACAACGAAAACAATAAAGATATGTGTTGTGTAACAAATTGCATTTTTGCAACAATTATCTTTTCCTTATTCGCTAATGACAAGAAATAGACGTCCTTTATATTCATTTCAGATATGAATCGTTTGAAAGAGAGGCGAGTCTGTTGGTTTCATCTATCTTGATTCAGATTACGAAATCAACTGAATGAGTAACTGAACGACGTGCGGGAAATTGTTCCGCGAGTACGTATTAGAGAAATTATAGTTGACAAAAAGACCAAGCTGATTTAGGCCTCTATGTAATATTAAATGTGCTAAATTGTTTAACGGCATTGACATTCTTAAAATTGGAAATTTGAGGAGTTATAGCATGAAATGTGATTTGGTTTTTACTGAAACAGATACAAGCTTTAAATGATGTTTGATTCCTTTGACGATTTAAATACCCCCATTAGAAACGTGATTTAAAATTCAAGATATAGATAATGTGTTAACATAGACTGTATTTTAACATGAGTCGAGTGGCCATCAAACAAAGATCTGGATGAATCTTGGTTAGTCTCTCCCAGTCATCCTGTTTGCATATTTCTTTTCCATGTGATCCCACGAAAGTGAGTGCCGCATCTTTAAGAGAATCGATTGAATAAATGTGCGCCCACGCCATAAAATTAAGAGCGTTCTCTAATGTGATGCAAGATAACAAGAACTGGATGCATTCGTCTTTGAGGTCGCCAATGTCGTACATATCGGCTGCAACAAATAAAGGCTGGGCAATTTCCTCGGACAATTCAGTCGATGTTCGACCCGAGTAAATGTAATGGAGCAATTGTTTAAAAATATCTGGTTTGATATCTCTGATGCAAATTTTTCTCGTGCTCGCTTCTCGCAGTCCGCTCTGGAACATGGCAGCGAAGACGGAACTCCTGGCTGACAAAATAGCAACATGAGAGCCGATTTGCTCGTCTTCTTCGGCTGTGTCGAAATGGAATGTAACGTCGCAGTTCAACTGATTGACGTACAAATTAGTGAATTGCATCCGTGCGTTAATCTCGCCAGCAGTTCTTGAAAAGTTGATAAAAAGTGTGTAAGGGACTTTCGTTTGTTCCAGCTCCAAAAGTAGAGATACAAGGGGCATTTTGACGGACTTCCATTGACCAGGAGAGAACGACTCCAAAACGAATGGTTGACATTTGTTGACGCTGGCCCAAACTGCAGTTCGCTTGCCATAAATATCCTTGCAACAAACGCAATGCAATGACGCGTGCTCCAAGGAGAGTTGGATCGTAAATTCCAAGCCAGGGGAGGAATTTTCGCAGCCATGACGGAGTTCTTTCGGCTGGTAGGGCGTTCGGGAAAGGTGAAAGCAAACGTGTCCCGAAATGTGTTTGAGCTGAAATTTCTCCTCTTGGCTTGCGATCTCGTACTTAGTGGCGTTGAATGTCCCTTGAATGAAAAACGCACCACAGTTTAGTTCGGTCACCTGAAAATAAAAGGTACAGGTAATGGGTACTCTTTCCGCAGGTAAGGCAGTTGTATCTGGAATTTGCTGGATGACATTCCTAACATTACCGTTTTTGCTCCCAAGATCTGTTGTTCTTTTCCTAGATTGTCCTTCATTCCTATAGATCCATTTGTAATAAAATGATATCAATAAAATATAGACACATTTGACACAGACATTGAATTTTCTTGTTACCTTCATTCAACTGATAAAGCCGAATGTTTTTTTTTTTAGGAATTAAAAGAGAAAAAAAAAATAGGTTATTGATCATGTAAAAGTTGAAAGGAAATTAAGAAGTGCCACGTAGATTACCACTCGCTGTGCGTTCAAAAACCATTTGTAATCTTGGTTTTGTGACATTCCTTCTCCAATATCCAATCAAATGATTTCAACGAAATAGACGCATTCAGCACAATGTTCTTCGCAAGCGAATTTCTTAGCTGGTGTCACGGGTCGAGGACAGAGTTGGCTTCTTAGCAAAACAAACCTAGAAAGAATTGAAGAAAATTGCGTCATCCATGTTAAACTTTAAACAAAATTACTAAGTGGCACGTAGGTTTACCCTTTTAAAACATCAAATTCCGGTAATGGGTACTTTCCACTGGCAAAACAGCTCTATCCGGATTTGCTGGAAGAAGTTTCCTTGAACTTGACGTCGAAGCTTTTGGCTTTCAAGCTCTGTTGTTCTTTTTGTCTTGATTCGTATCAACTAAATTTCAAAAGAATAAAGACGCATTTGACACAGGATGCTACATTTCCTATTACCTCTTGGATGCCGCATGTATTGCTAAATGAAAATAAAGGAGATTTAAAGACAACAACGTTGACCATTTTTGAAATTTAAAATGAGATTACAAAGTGCTGGTATGCAGAAATCTTTTCCTCAGAAAGTCGGTTCGTTTCTTCTGATCTTCTAGTTAACTTTCGCCACTTAAGCGAGGAGAGTTGGAGATTTTTCTTGATGCAAAATGCCCCAATAAAACGTGAAATAATAGGTTTAACGTACAAAATGGCGCACAACCAGTGAAATAAAACACGAACTTCTATTCTTTCCGCGTTACTCAAATCTCTGTGATAGTCGAAGAGACAATAAAATGCGAGATAAATGAGATAAGAGTGATACTTGGTCGCTTTATGTCGCTTTCACATCAGCGATAGGAACGTAACTCTATCAGCGAGATAGTGGTGAAAACGCCTCGGCTGCAATCATTTAATTTCTGTGTACAATTAAGCACGGTTGATATTGATAATGGAATTTCATTAGGTTTAAGTATTTACCCTTTCCTTTGGTGATTTGTTGCAAACAGCGTGATATCAGCATGCTGGAAATAAATATACTGTAGATCATCCGCAAACATACAAGACAAACTGTCCACCTTAATACAATTTAATTCCAAATTTTAAACATGAAAAATGCAGATTAAAACTAATTAATAAAGATTTCGAAGTCAAGCGATACGACGTGAAATTTCATTGGGCGAAATTTCATTGAGTTGTTTTAACCGGAACCACGTCCCAGGGAAAAATTATACCTACACAAGATCGTGATATTAAATAACGTTTGCCGTGTAATTATAAAATAAAAATGAAGCAATGGTTTTTCAATTCACCAATTAAAACTTAGGGGCCCTTAATTTTGCATCCAATGAAACTCTGAACCTGAAGCAAACCATGAACCTGAAGTAGTGCATCCACAAGATTGGTATTACTCAAATATAATAACTCCGATCTTGTGGATGCACTCGATCAGGAGTTTGTAAAAATTGTTGCCACAGGTAGTGAGTTGGTAATGCTTATTGTTTGTTCATTTTGAATTTTTATTTCATGAACTTTTTTTTTTTTTTTTAAAGGGCTTCGGGTTTTGGGCTTCGGTTGAAACATGGGTTTTAAATACACAAAAGCTAGCCTTTTGTTGTACTGCCTGGGGTAGTTTGAACTGGTTAAAAATTTAAAAAGTATGGTTCTACATAGTCCTCGAAGTTAGGTTATCTAGAAAAAAAACGTAGTGGTGTAATACTCGGGCGCCTTGGTGCTGAAGCTTGGAGCGGAATAATACTTAGAAGGCTCGGTGTAGTAACTGGGATTGGCGTGTGATATGGTGTAGTACTCGGGGGCAGAGTAAGTCGTAGTGTAGTAAACGGGAGCTTCAATGTGGTAGCTTGGGCAGCATAAGTTTGGGCGTAGTATGCGGGTGCTTTAGTGGTGTAGTACTGCGGAACCTCTGTCTGGTAGTAGCTTGGGGTGGAGTACTTCGGAGCCTCAGCGTAGTAAACTGGAGCAGAATAGGTGGTAGTGTAGTAGTCAGCCTTTTGCGTAGCGTAGTACTCCGGAGCACCTTAGTGGTATAACAAGAGGCGGTAGTGTAGTATTGTGGAGCATCTGTGGAGTGGCCTGGCTTGGCGTATGTGGTGTAGTAAACAGGGGCTTCATTGCAGTAGCTCGGAGCCGAATAGTGTTTCGAAGCTTATGGATAATAAGCTGAGGTGGCATAGGTTGTTGTGTAGTAGCTTGGCTCGGTGTAGTAAAAAGGAGCAGCAGTGGTACAGTAAGACGGAGAAGAATAGTACTGCACAGCTTCAGCTGTAGTAAGTTGGAGAGCAACATCCGTTATTTCTCCATGGCCTGCCCAGCCATCAGAGGGATAACGTCCAACAGCAGCATCGCGCCCTAGTTGGCTGAAACAACAAACATAATATTATCACCTTCATCCATCTGGATGTAAACAGATGCACACATGTTTATTCCGATTGATTGTAACCATAATTAATAACTATTTCAACACTTTTAAATATCAAAACTAAACGAAAAGTTACCTATCATTGCAGGACTAGAACAGACAAGGTGAAAGACAACTGATGGTAGATGGTGTTCAGCTGTTGCCGTGCCCAATTTGCTTACTACACTGAATTGAAACACATTTGTTATCTCATTTTATATAACTCCGAAATCACCCTGTTTCGATTCATTAACCCTGCGGTTACGACAAGTGCACCTGATAGCTATTGACGTAACAGCCAATATTCTTACCCCACCCTTTCAGCTTGGCGTTTGTGTTGTCTAGCAACACGTTTGAAGGGGCGCATTATTCGCAAGTTAACCGTACTTGCGAATAATAAAAACAAAATTAAAAAAAAAAACGAATAATAATACCCAGCCATCAAAGAAACAGCAGCATTGTGGCATAGTTAGCTACAAATTAAAACAGAATGCTGTTTTACGATAAATTCAAACAAAGAGCATGAGCAAAATGATCCAATTAGTTTGAGCAAAAGCCAAAACTTACTGAACGAATCTACTGCGAATTCATTAATAAAATATGTTGTTAAACTTGAAAATATGATACTTACTTATGATCGTAAGATAATGTTGACTTGATAAGGAACGGCTGTGTGACGCTCGATTTACTACCGTTGCTGTTGGATGAGCCGACTCGACTGATTTCAAATTTGTTTTGTCTTCTTTTTATACAAACTTTTTGTCCCCCCTAATACACGTCACTAGCCTGTGGCATATTAACAAATGAGATATAATATTCTTACCCCACCTTTAATGACGTTGTCGCGCACCTGATGACATTCTCTTCCCTTCTGGCCGTTGGCGATTGCGATTTAAATCCACGTAGTCAGTGAAAAGAAGGGTATTTTAAATTGATCGCACATCCGCTCGTTTCTCTTGATTTTTCACCAGTTTGTAGAGCAAAACGAATGTCCTGCGATGACAACACGATGTCAACATAGGAATTGCAGTATTAACAACAAATGCCAAAAACAAGTAATGGCGATCCTACATTGGCTTCAAGCTTCAACTTATATTTTCACGGTACAACTGCAATAAGACCCAGCCAATGCGTGGACGCATAAGTGCCAATATCGGCCGCCAGGTGATATGGAGGATTCTTGCATGTTTTTTAACGTTGCGTGATGCCACACCCTAATTCGTGACTGCTACATAATAATTGAAAATTTTAAACATTTAATCAAGTTTTTTGTTTTATAATTACCTTGTATGTTGTCTATCACCATTTTCTTAACACAGTTCATTTATTACATTGTAGAATAGTTTCGCCCAGTTTTAATGGGAGTTGTTTTATGACGGAAAATGCACGTTTACGTTAGCAACCTGTTTTGGTGCCGTGGTTCACGGTATATAATAGTTGCGTGAGCAACTTAACGTAGCGGCACTTGAACAATGACTGGGTATGGCACCCTCCCACTATGGGATTATGGAATACTAGTAACCAAGAGTCTGTAAGCAATTACCAACTCGAAACGTCAAGCGTTGGTATGGGATTGGCCCCCCATTCCAATGCAAAACTGAATAGAGATGTAAGAGCTATCAGCTGATGTCAGGATGGATCGAATCAATAGCTGTACTATATGATTCAATCCATCCTGGCAGGTCTGGAGGTTACGAATAGTGTGTCAGTTCAAGTGCTTAGCGCAACCTTTTTGGCTATTTTCCCTATAACTAAAATAAAAACTAGCAAGCCGATACTGATATCTCTGCCGAATATTTAAGCATTTCCATAACATAGAAATCTCAGGGTAAAATTAGGAAATAGCCATTAGCTGTGTATATGCAAACTGAAAAAAAATTTACATTTAATGGCAAACCAAAAGATAATGGATTTTAACTACAACAACTTAACAATGCCTATGGACTAATGCAATGAATCAATACCACTTTGTGCTAAGCGACTATGTAAATAAACTCATTGCAATTTTCTAAATAACCATGATATATTTCCCACAAATTATCGTAATGCATAATTGTGTTGAGAAATTACGATGTTGTACGAACACTAACTGAAGTCGTCTTCATCCGCTTAATGTAATAAAGAATAATAACAAGTACAGATTGAATAACATAATAGCTGTATTCAACATTTCATCTATAAACCACATTCTTACGGTACGATTAGTTAATGCATAAATACATGGCAGAGGGAAATACTCATTTTGGAACGAGGACAGCAAATAATAAAACAAAATCTAATCATCTTTAACTATTGAGCTTGACGGACAAGGCCATTTTCACCACTAATAATACTTTGGTCGCTCAGTGTAATAGCTTGGTGCAGCATACGTTGTGGTGTAGTAATCAGGAGCCTTTGTAGTATAATATTGGGGAGCCTCAGTGTAGTAAGCTGGAGCTGCGTAAGTTGTGGTGTAGTATTCCGCTTTCTTTGTATAGTATTCAGGGGCTTTAGTCGTGTAGTATTCAGTAGCCTTTGTGGTGTAATATTGTGGAGCTTCTGTGTAGTAAACCGGAGCAGCATACGTTGTGGTGTAGTACATC
Source organism: Daphnia carinata (assembly GCF_022539665.2). Lineage (NCBI taxonomy): Eukaryota > Metazoa > Arthropoda > Branchiopoda > Diplostraca > Daphniidae > Daphnia > Daphnia carinata. Next base: position 3,077,313 of record NC_081339.1, read on the forward strand.
GGTGGTTCCGTATAATAGCTTGGGACAGCATACGTTGTTGTGTATTGTGGAGCCTCAGTCTTGTAGTAGCTTGGGGCTGAGTAATACTTGGTAGCTTCGGTGTAGTAAGCTGGAGCGGCGTATGTTGTGGTGTAGTACATAGGAGGCTCGGTGTAATAGCTTGGCGCAGCATATGTTGTGTACTCGGGAGCCTTTGTAGTGTAGTACTGTGGAGTCTCAGTGTAATAGGCTGGAGCTGCGTAAGTGGTGGTGTAGTATTCAGCAGCCTTCGTAGTGTAGTATTGAGGAGCCTCTGTGTAATAAGACGGGGCAGCATAAGTTGTCGTGTAGTAGGTAGGTTCCACGTAGTACGAAGGAGCAGCCGTTGTGTAGTAACTTGGGGCAGCGTAAGACTTAGGGGCTTCATTGTAGTATGTTGGCTCAGCGTAGTAAGACGGGGCAGCTGCAGTGTAATACGTTGGAGCTACGTAGTACTTGGGTGCTTCTGTCCTGGTGTAGTACGACGCAGTAGTTGTGTAGCTCGGAGCAGAGTAATATTTCGTGGCCTCAGTGTAGTAAGACGGAGAAGCGTACGTTGTGGTGTAATACTCAGGGGCCTTTGTGGTATAGGAGGCGGGAGCTTCGGTGTAGTAGGTTGGAGTGGCGTAGGTTGTCGTGTAATACACTGGCGCCTCTGTGTAATAGCTCGGTGCAGGGTAGTACTCGGGCCCTTTTGTAGTGTAGTATGTAGGGGCTGCATATGTTGTAGTATAGTACTCGGGCGCCTTTGTAGTGTAATAAGCAGGAGCAGCATATGTTGTGGTATAGTAAGTAGGAGCAGCATACGTCGTGGTGTAGTACTCGGGGGCCTTTGTCGTGTAGTAAGTAGGAGCAGCATACGTGGTGGTGTAGTACTCGGGAGCCTTAGTGGTGTAGTAAGCAGGAGCGGCATATGTTGTGGTATAATACGTTGGGGCAGCATATGTTGTGGTATAATACGTTGGGGCAGCATATGTTGTGGTATAATACGTTGGGGCAGCATATGTTGTGGTATAGTACGTTGGGGCAGCATATGTTGTGGTATAGTACGTTGGGGCAGCATACGTCGTGGTGTAGTACTCCGGGGCCTTTGTCGTGTAGTAAGTGGGAGCAGCATACGTGGTGGTGTAGTACTCGGGAGCCTTAGTGGTGTAGTAAGCAGGAGCGGCATATGTTGTGGTATAATACGTTGGGGCAGCATACGTCGTGGTGTAGTACTTGGGCTCTTTTGTGGTGTAGTAAGCAGGAACAGCATATACTGTGGTGTAGTACGGCGCAGCAGTGGTGGTCTGGTAAGAATAGCTACCGGATCCAGACGAAGAACCCATCGGCACACCTAAGGTCGACCCAGTTACCAGGAGGACGACAGCTAGTAGCAGCATAATTCCACAGCAACCTGTCATACAATAATTATATTAGTTATCATTCCATAATGATATTTCCCTTAAACTCCTTAAAACAACCCAACGAATCACTTCACCTCCATGAAACTTTCATCAAATCAACATTGACATCATCACATTAACTCAAACAATTGAACAAGTTGAAATTTATACTTTACCCATAATTGCAGGTTAATACTGGAACACACTATCTTTAACTCAGCTACTAGTATTTATGAGATTGCTAGTACTCTTTTGTGACTGAGACGCTCACTCGACTGGCTTCTACCATCGAAATGGTCTCATTTTATACGGTTTCATGTCACCCTGATACGTCTTTCGAGCCCAGAGGGTCTACCTGTTTGCTCTGACGTAACAGCCAAAATTCCTACCCTACCTCTAGCCGCACGTGTCGTGTGCAATGTTCGAAAATCGAAACAAAAGGATAATTATCTTGCCCATCCCAATGAATCATCGTTTTGCCCGCGACTGAAAGCGCCAAGCAAAAACGAATGCGCATTCGAAAATGCAATATTGACATGAATGAAATTAACTCTTATCTATTCAAGATGCTTTTCTCATCTCAGCAACTAATTGAAATGAAAACGTACTGTTATTAATCCAAAAATGTTCAAAGGTTTCACCAATACAATTAATCATTCAGATTTCCTTTGTGAGACTTCCTGCCTCTTGGCAAACTCACGTTAACATCGTATGCAAATGTATTTGTAATTTCTTCTTTTTCCTTCATGAACTTTGGATGGCCATTTTTCCGCCGGCTTTTCTTGTTTTGGAATTCTTCCTTATTGTTGATGATGTAATTAACTAATGACACGAAATGGTTCGTGAATATAATGAACATCGGTAGCGCAAATGGCGTGTAATGCCTAGTAATCAAAACTATGCGTCAAACATATTGCTCCGAAGTCACGTAATTAGCAAGGTGTGTTACCTTATTAAATTTCGTCCTTGTACGTTTTAAATTCTTTACTAGTGATTCGTGTTCCGTGATGTCGTGGAGGCGTTCCAATCTAGCTGGAATGTTGTTTAGAGCTTCGTTTTGTAATGTACATCGCGCCTTGCCACTGAAAATCATCATATCTGAATAGGGTCTCTTTAGAAAAACTTTGTAATCACGCGTGATTCAGTGTGTTAACTACGAAGCTGATACAATAGAGAGAAAGAAAAAAAAACAGGGTTGCCACAAGAAATTGGGAAAAGATAAATAGAAAGGCTTTTGTTGTTTCAGTAATAGCTACATGGCTATTAGAGCAGTTTCAACAACCATCCTGAGTTTAAATCTACGTGTCAACGATCGTGAATGACGTCAAAGACGCTGCTTCTATTAAATTCGTTTCCCCCCCTTTCATATCGAACGATTAGATTTTGCCAAATGTCCAAAACAAATTGAAATTTTTGATTGCAGAAATCAAGATTGTATACCAGCTGACTGGCAATTTTCCGCTTGCTTCTCGTAATATTTTATTGCAAGTCTTATTGGACATTAACCGACATTTAATCTGTATTACCCTTTTCTTTTCTTTTCTTTTTTTTTTCACCGTATAGAGAAATTGGATGCGTCATTAATGCTCTTTCCGGTTGCGTGTGTGCATCAGGGCGTGGCACGTCATTTTCAACGCCCTCGGAGCACCGATGATTGCCTAATCAAGCGTGTACACGAATGGAGCCCCGTTAATAGGTGCACAACCTACGTAATAATAAAAACGGCTATTTCTTTAAGTAAAAACTAAAATGGATACTACTTCTAAAACGTAAACTCACGCGCAAAATATTTACATGAAATTGCACCGATGGCAAATGATCCGGATTGTCCGGCGATGTTCTCAATTGTGCACACCACCGGCCGAACACAAGGGAAATCTAAAAACTTGAATGAAACATTTATTTCCACACATTTCTTTATTTTATTTTTTTTTACCTTGGCTTTAGCGTGCGTAACAAGCACTAGCTGGGCATAGCCAGCAGGAGGCGTTCTATAATCCGTACCTAATGCTCAAGAGCTCTATACTGTCTGATGTTCGATCTCTTTTGTAACACACAGATTATAAGACGAAATTTCTTTTCCTGCTGCTATGTAGGCATTACAGAATCGATGGGACGGGTGTTTTTCCCGCTTTTTAAAATTTCGCAATCTCTCCCGATCACGAACTCCGGTCGTCCTCGTGATCTACAACAGCCCAATCCGATTTATTCTTTTATTTTCTTCTTAAGGCTTGGGTGTCCTTTCATATTCTTCTATGCATGCAATCCGGATATGACATTCAAGCAGCTTGAACGATTCTTCGTCTGTCGTGAAATGAAAAGATTTTCATGCAAAAATACACGCGCTCTAAAATGAATTTCTGGCCGTCTTATAACGGAGATAAAATATTCTGTAATAATAATTGCCCTGTTTTTTTTTTTAATGTATCGATTTATTGGAGAGAATGGTGATCGAAAAATGGTCGCTATAGTTCAATATACGAACTTGAATTTAGCAACAGGAAGCGGAGAAGATCAAAGGACACACAAATAATAAAAATTGGCTATTTGCAGTCAAAGAGCATCAAAGTTAAAAAACGAAGGCAAACTATAATGCAGTTCGGCGTGAACGAATGCGTTCGAACATCCGCAACATTGCGCTATTTTTAAGTCTTTTGATTGTGGACCCAAATGCTGGTCCGTATGTAGCACACACACACAAAAGAAGAGTGACACAAGTTATATCAGCCGGACTAAAAAAAAAACGTGTCGGCCCTACAAACTCGATTTCGTGCGTGTTTTTTTTTCCTTTTGAAGTTTCTCGCCAGAGATTAGGTAAAAGCGGGATCTGACGTTCCAAAAAAACACGAACAGCCAGCATCTTTTTGTGTTTACGACAACACATAACACAGCATCCAATTCACCACGTTATAGCCATTGAAAAAAATAAAAATAAAAGGCTTTTCCTCGTGCAACTAAAAACTGGACAACTTTGCATTCCCATTAAAACAAGAAACAAAGGGCCAGAAGAACGTCATTTGTTTTTATCTTTAGTTGATGCAATAGCGGGTGACTTCTAACTGCATACGAGGGGAGTTTAAAATAAACGTTATGTTTATCAAACGCATGACAATGAAACGACTATCGTGAATGGGGATGTCCTTGCTATTCCTATTTATAGAATGGCCGAACGATATAGTATTGATCGGTTTTATTTCAACACAAGAAGGCTGTAAACGAACCACCACGTCAATGGGCGCAACTATATAGGGCTCTCTGTGCGAAAAGTCTGACAAGCTACAATACACATGTGTTAGATAAAACAGTTTGGCGTGTATTATATTGCGGGATGACGCATGTGTTAACGCACAACGAAGGGGCCGGCATACGTCATCGTGTACTACTCGGAAAGCTATTACATAAATAAATTGCCTACATACGAAACGAAAAAATAACGAGGGTACGAAGACGTTAGGTCAACTCCAAATGGAGCGTGAATTCGGGAAAATAGAAGAACATCGTTGGGTGCAAATATTTTAGATGTTTAATTGCACTTTGTATAAAAATGTAATGAAAAAAGAGTGATTCAACGTGTATACACCTGTTGGCTGTAATTGAAAACGAACGTTGAAGTAGACCGAGCCGAGGGCTCACGACGCAATCACGGACTTGTATATATATATGGTTATCGCACAGCTGGAAGTCTGGCCACAGCGGGTCGTCACTTTGATCAATCACCGATCGAAATGAGGCTCGGGTATATTTGTTTTTTGCCAAATGGATCAAATGCGTGCGTGAGGCCAACAAGAACCAAAGTGAAGGCGAACGTTCTGCGTGAAACGGCGGTCGTATTGCAAGGTGTTATGAGGTCCGACAGATGAGTTAATAACACGCTAAACGTTTATGCAGTTGTTTTAAATGCTGCTATTGTTTTAACCACATGAAAATATGTAAAAATAAGCAAAGCATTCGGTGTGAGCTGATATGAATAAATCAACAAGAAGAAGGTAGTACTAATCTTTGTCCCGAAGCTAACACGTAAATGATGAAACGTCTTCGACGGACACGATCGAATTTGCATATGTTACTTTGCATGTTCTCTATGTACAGGGATAGTCTTGTTCAACTTGGATGAAAAGGCGACACGTGTACGTTACTGGACGTGCAAAGTAAAAAGTCTTTGATTTTTGTTTTTTGTGTATTTCAGAAAACAAAAATAAAATTTCCATCAGAATGGTCTGTACCGTGTTGTCTTGTCTAGCGGCTATGCATATATTTGCATGCGATACTCTGTGTTGTTATTTATGCTGCTTTCAGTCTTTATCTTCAACATCGACTGTACATATCGCTGATGCCAGAGCGGGCCATCATGTTTTCCGAACAAAAAAACAGCACGAGCTTGTTCTTATTTATTTATGTTTGTGCAATATTCAGACAGCTGCAGTTGATGTTGTTTTTTTGGCCATTGTCATTCAGTTTTGTGCTCGTAAAAAAAAAAAAAAGAGCTGAGGGGCTTTCAGTTTGCACTCCATTGCGGAGTAGGTTCTCATTTTCACGCTTTCACCAATGCCAATATCGTCGACGAAGAGTCTTCTCACGAAGCTGATGATGAGAGTTCGTTCTTATTGCAACATCTACAATAAAATATCACCAAACGTATCTGATTTTAGTTCGTAGAGTATAAAACTAATCAAAGCATTTTTTTCAATTGAAAAAAAAAAAGAATTCACGGTTCAGTGTCACAACGGGAGGACGTTTACACACGCAATATGTACACACACACAGACGTGCAACAATAGGCAATCTATCCATCCACACGGCGACCTCTTTCTTATTGATCGCATTTGACATCAGTTCGTTGGTGTGGGCTCTGGCGGAAAACGCGGAACTTGTCTTGTTCGTTGACACTTTTAATCAGATGCGTTCAACGTGACGTGAATCCACCGTCAAGGTGCGATAGCGAGTGGGAGGGAACGGACATGTACCATAGAACCTTCCATATAAAGATAGAAACATCTTTAATATGCCACTATCGTTTTGATTGATGTTCTTGTTTTTATTAAAATAAAAATTGTCTTTCTCTTAATTTGTCCAAACGTAAAATAAGGAAGAGAAATTCACGTTCTTGATGATTAGATAGAACGTGATAAAAGATGTTTGCCTCTTTTGATGTTCATGCCGCTTTGTTTTTAGCTTGCCTATCAGTTTTGCGTCGTTAAATTCGTGTAGATTTTACTTGATGTCATCAAGCCCGAAAATTGATTATCGCAGTCTGCCTTCTCACCATCAAAGATTTTTCTTTTTGTTTGCCCAGTTCATTGTTGACGCCAAGTTTTCTTATTATATAGATCGGCCAAAAGTATGGCCGACATATTGCCAATGGCATTTTATTAAGGAGAATGATCCTGCCCTTTTTCGCACTTGATAGCGGTGAACAAACATAATAGGCTCCCTTATATCTAGAAATGATGACGACACAATGTCATATATATATACGATCCAGCGGGTTTAACGAGTACGTCTTCGTCGATGACATTTTTTTGTGCTACCCAGTCTTTTGTCATCATTTTTTTCGCAAGGGATTCTTCTTTACAATGTGATCCTTTCTTTTTCGAGAGAGACGCGATTTTTTAAACAATCACATTTCACTGGTTCCATATAGCTGTAACGAGCAAGATTCAGAACGGAGGGGAAGTGAAAATGAACGCCCCTGAGTGTGTAGGCTAGCAAAAACCGGAAATCTTTTATGTATGTGGAATGCTTGTGGTAGAGAGAGAGAGTTTCTTTAGAACTTGATTCGTTAGTGTAACACTTTGACCGTGTACATTTTGGCGCATTCTTCGGTAGAGCTTTACATATCTCCAGAGGAAACGATCATATCCTGGAAATATTGAAGTCTATTTGAGCGATAAAGAGAAAGAACAGCACACAAAAAAATGGAGATCCCTGTGTGCAAAGAGGAAATGCTGTGATCAATGGGTAGCTAACTGCACAAGGCTTTGATTCAACAAAGAGCGTATGTGGCTACATCAAATAGGGATATCTTCTTGGAACGGAAGCGAGTGCCGTTCTCTGTCTCTTTACTTCGTCGTGTACAGCTGGAACAGACGTTAACAATGAGTGTTCCAGTTTCTTTTCTACTCTTCCAGTTGACGTTTCTTTTCAAATGTTTTTCTTGAATCTCTACAGCGCATCTTCTGAAATACCCAATGGCAGAGTTCAATCCATTAGAATGAACTGAATAAAAGCGAGAGAAAGCGATTGGTTGCAATCGTACCCAACGTCCTGGACCAATCTTCCATTGCAATTCTCTTGTTTGAGTTAACTATATATTCAAATTGTTTGGGCGAAGATTGATTGTACACACAGTCAAACAGAAACGTTCAACATTTTTTTTTTACAGATTGATGGGTTATATCACATGTTTTTAATGGACACTGAAGCTTAACAACTGTCATCCTCAATTTTACGTTCTTGTGGCATTGAAAATTGAATAAAAACAAGTTTCGATTGCAATTAAGTATAGAGAAGAGCGTATTTACACGTTAATTTCTTCAACTGATCTGGTGGCCTGACGATGAGTTGGCGCCGAATCGAACGATCGTTTTTCAATAGATTTTCTGTTGAACGGCAACGTGGCGCTTCGATCGTTCTCCTGGTTCAAAAACTGCATAAATTTGAATAGATTATTTGTCTTAAATGGTCCTGTATAAATAACCTAATTTGCCATTTGCATGCAGCTGTGCTAACCTGGTGATCGGGCGGAGGAGCTTTGATCGAAAACGGTGGAGGGGACGGAGCTCGTACGCTGGCCGCCATGTCGGAGACGACGTTGGTGGAGAGCGACAATGGCGGCCTCAGCGATGGTTGATGTGGGAAAATAGTTTGTGACGTGATGTCCGGATGACTACGTGGGTGCTGTTGACAATGGCTGATGACTAATTGACGCAGATCCGTCATCGACTCGGTCGATTCTGTCACCGCCCGGCTCTCGAGTTGGCCGTCTGACATTCTCTACGATTATCCATCATTTGTATTTTTTAATTCATTTAATTGCTTTATGGAAAAAGACTAAGTGTGTGTCTGCATATTCTTATTGAAATTCGATCGATGAACGCATTATGGCTAACGTGATATCGAAGGAAGACTTACTTGAATACTGTTCACTTCGTCGTTGCTATCGTCCCCGGCATGACGTTTGCATTGGCCGCATCGAGCACGTCGATAGATGGTCAAGAAGAGAATGAGGTTGACAATGAGCAGAATGTTGCCTAGCACCAAGATGATGCTGAGCGTCGCCTGATTGGTCCAGAAGCCAAAAATGAGTCGACTTTCACTCCCGACGCTGACCGTTGTCACGTTGTGGCTGTTGTTCACTGGCGCCGACACTGCCGGTGATGAGCCCGTCTCCGACGCCATTACGCTCGGATTCACCAACGCCCATTCTCCGCCAACTAATGTTATCGAAAGTACGAGCAAAAAATCAGGCCATGGAGTAGAGCTTCTTCATTGTTTGGATGAAACGTTCAATTTTATATTGGAGATTCTATTAAAAGTTATCGATTTACGAAGAAACGTTAGAAAAAAAAGAACAGAGGGATTTTAACCTTGGTCGCGAACAGACTGGGGATTTTTAGTTACCCTTCCCCAAACAAAGTTGTGTTTTTCTGGCTTTCTTTTTCTATTACCCTTTTTTTTGCGTTGAAGGGATGGGTAACAAAAAATGTTCTGCATCAGTTTCGAGATAATTTGAATAAAAATAATATGCATGTTTTTCTGGCTTTCTTTTTCTACTACCTTGTTTTTGTTTTTTTTTTGTGTTGAAGGGATGGGTAACAAAAAATGTTCTGCATATATTTCAAAAGAGGTGGGATGGGTACGGTAAAATGGATGCACAGTTTTTAGATTACTAATCCCTCGGTATTTCCCCCTCCACTACCCTTCGCGAGAGTTTCCAATGCTTTCTCATTCCTCGAATTGTTGAATATTTAAAACAAATGCTTAAAACCCCAAAAATAAAAAACATGGAATTTACATATTTAATTTGTCACAGGAGAAAGAAAGAAAAGGACACCTTTCCCCAAAATATGCAAATGTGCACAATGATATACTAATGATTCCATCTTACTATTTGTGGCCCTATAAACGTTATACAAGCATGCACAGTGTTTAGCGGTTAGTTTTCATCGTTCGGGAGTTTCTGCCCGAACTTTGTTGCGTGAAATGAAAACGTGGGAAGAAACATCTGGTGCTCCCCTCCCCTTCATATCTACAATCCTCTTTTCATCAAAATGTTGTAAATGCTTCGCCAAAAATAACTTTAGATGAACGTTGACAGGAATTTTACGTGAGAAAAAACGAATTCTACATCGTTAGCTTCTCTAACCTAACCATTTTCTTTTGTGTTTCTCCTTCTGTTGATTTGCGAATACATCAATCGTGCATAAATTCCGGTCGGCAGACAATCTCATTAATCGTTTTGATTGATTTATTAGTTTTGATTTGAAGAAAATATGACAATTATGGGATCAGTCAAATAGAATACGAAATTTGCATACGATTATGCAAATACGTGCTAGGGGTGTAATAAATACTGAACGAAGGCTTTTGCTCGTGAGAAAGTCTATTCACGCTTTTTACCTGATGACGTGTTGTTGATGGTCTTGTTTTGCAGGCTGCGTTGGAAGCTACTGGCGGAATTGTTGCACTCGACAATCGTTGCACTTGTGCCCGGCACGGAGTTCGGTGACGATGTCGACTCACGGTTGATTGACGTGTCATTGTTAACTGACCGGACGGTTCCTTGAATTATTCAAAGGGCCACGGGTCAATCATTTCGATTATTTACAGTGACTTGATCATTTCATACCGTCGTAGAACTGGTCAGCTGGCGTGTTGTGCTGTTCGAACGAGTGATGATTGGCAGACATTTCAGCGTTCGTGTTGTCGTTCGGTTGGTGTAACTGCGGGATCAGTTGCAGCCAAACCGCAATGGCATGCCCTCGATAATGGGTTTTCAGTTGGGCGTGCTGTTGTTGCTGTTGCATTCCTTTTGAAATCGTAATAACATCACACAGATAATGAAAAAGTTAGCCTTTTGGTTTTGTTGCGTAATGTAGTTACGATTAAACAACTTTGGTTTTTTTTTTTTTACGCAGTTCGTTTAAATCCACCGTGGGAAACGAGAAATTTCCAGCAATTTCTCGAGTTCCAGAAACAAAGTGGGGGGGGGGGGGGAGAGGGGGGTGAGTACAAGTTTAGACTCGCCGGAATAACTTTTGTTATTGAACTTGAACAACGCAGTAAAACTTTGTGAATGAACGGTCCAAAACTCTGATTCAATCTTAACATTTAACTGGCGCATAATCAATTTTGCTTTAGCTCCACCGATCAATGTCTCGCAAATAACAATAGAAATAAAAATCTTTTTCTAAGCAATTGCGGTTGATATCTCGTAATATTATTCATAAAATTATAGAATTCTTTTATTTTTTTACTCGGAAAGAGAGCTCACCAAATACCATGTAGTACTGCGAGTGCAAGTTGAATGGCTCCCAACGGAGTTTGGATCGGGGCATCAGTTCGCCTTTGCTCCCGATCTCTAAATTAGGATCCCTACGAAAAAATGGAACGACAATGAAATGTGGGCTTAGTTTCGTTCAGATCTTGTTTCTCCCTTAACATCGTTAACAACTCAAATCATATAGTTTTCTTTTCTTTCTCGTAATGACACAGAGACTTGCCCAGTGCTGGCGAACGCCGCTAGAAACGGGAGCAGTTGGGATGATATTTTCGGTTCCTTAACGGCCTCTGTCGTGTTAGTGGCGATGTGGCTTGACACCTCGTTACCATTCGAGTCGGGTCCTGAAGCTCCGCTAACAGTGGCGTCCAATTGTAAAGCTTCAAGTTCGTCTCCCGTGACGCTTCCTAGACGCTGTTTGATTGTTTTCAGAAATAGATTAGTCGTAATTTTTTCTAATTAATATTACAATAATTGCAAAGATGATTGGATACGCGAAAAAAATAAAGAAGGTTGGCGTCATCGTTAGCGATGCAGCTGTGATTGACGTTGATGCATTTCATCATACGTTACAGAAAAACACGAACGTTCTTATAAGGCAGAAATCATTTAATTCAATTATTTGTTATCTGGTTAAGCTGTGCTATTTTCGTGATGGATCGCAAGACGTCGGCTGCACGCCCATCGCGAAAAAACAAACAAACAATGGGTCGCATTCTGCTTTCTTGATTTATGTATTTTCGCACTTAGTTAAGCCTTTTTGATGGATGATATCTCTTTTTATCCTTCACCACAATCTATTTGGCCCTACCCCCATTCGAATCGTAAACACTTTCAAGAGTCATACAAAAAACAATTCAATAATATACGTACGTGATATTCTGATTGGTCAGCATCTTGGAGCTGATCGTGAAGGACGGGCTGAATGGTCCCAATCTGTCCCTGGTAATGGTAGAAGAAGGTACCGGAAGGGTTGGTCGATCGCTGGGCGTGCAGGTGAACGACGTGCATCAATGGCGCAACCACAAGTCCGTCACTCAGCGCCAACGAAAGACTGTCCCTCATCGATAAATCATCCAGGGCTAAAGGACGATCCCAATCCGTGTACTCGTTGCTGCATTTTTTTACGATTGAAATTGAAGAATCGCCTTGTGTTCTTACTAATATGAGCTCTTACCTTAAGACGTAAAATATTTCGTTGAGATGATACTGGTAAAAGTTGCGGATCAAAGTCCGCAGAGTCCTGTCCCTTTTGTCTTCTGTTATGCCATTCCGCAGATCAGCATCGCTGCGGATACAAAAGGCATTTGACGTCAGTTCAAAAAAAAAATGTGCAACGTACGGAATTAGAAACATCCGGGTGACATTCAAGATCAGTGGCAGACGTGCAGCACCACTTTGACATTAATTATGTTGTCAGCTATACTCTAAATCGAATACGCTGAACCCCATCGATTGAAATCATTTAAGCTTGTAGCGGTTGATTGATATGCATTTGGAACAACTGCGAGAAGCGGATCTAATACAGTGAAACAAATTGAAACTCGTTTCAGGATGGAGCTGTTTTTCGTGTCCCCCGACCCAGTTTACTATGTCGAGCGCAGCAAAACAAATGATCATTTTATGCTGGCAACATATCCCCCCCCCCCCACTTTGCCGACGTCTATTCACGTCTTTCGGCTCCTTTTCATTATTTCCGTGAGACGAGCACAAAACGACGCGCAAGCAACAAAACCCGACAAATGTCTGGCATCTCTCTCTCTATAAATCCAGTAGCCGAGCACGTACATTTGCATGTTACG